>NC_051452.1:1530064-1538970 GCF_001649575.2 Kryptolebias marmoratus | reverse complement strand
GCGCACATTTTGGCTTCGGTCGCTGCTCCTGCACGCTCCCGGCATTCTGATGTTAACAGGAAGTGACGTCACGTGTCTTCTTCCTGAGTTATTTGGGGCTATTTTGTATTCCACGCTACACAAACCCACAAAGAAGACACTAGACCGCAGAAACGGTGGCGAATCACTTCAGAAACAATAAATATTGGGTTAAAGTTGTGGGAAAGTTGCGGTATTTTTGGCAAAGTTGCAAAAAGTTGCGATTTCGCGGGGTTTGCTTGATTTTGCGTTAATAGTTGCGATCGCAACATTGCGAAATCCTGAAGGGTCTGATTACAGGAAACACACGCCTTTTTTGGACTTTACGGGCCACCGTTGCTAAGCATCACGGTAAAGATTAGCCTATAGCTAACGCTATTAGCACATGGATGCTACGTTTGCCGAAACCGCCCGTTGAATGAGCTGATCTTGAAATTCTAACTGGTATCGTAGTTGTGCTAGTAGTAGGCCTGCTGCTCCTGCACGCTCCCGGCATTCTGACGTTAACAGGAAGTGATGTCACATGTCTTCTTCTTGAGTTATTTGGGCTTATTTTGTATTCCACGCTACACAAACCCACAAAGAAGAGACCAGACCGCAGAAACGGTGGCGAATCACTTCAGAAACAATAAATATTGGGTTAAAGTTGCGGTGTTTTGGGCAAAGGGTTAATAGTTGCAATCACAAAATCCTGGAGGGCCTGATGTTTGAAGTTGTGCGCCCAATCCTTGTTTTTAAAACTTCTTGAATAAACAACAATCCAAATGCATGACATTTGGTAATGTAAACATCTGACCAATAAACTGGAATGGGCCAAAAACTATAAAACACTCCAGCGTCATTAATCAGCACGGGTTATTGAAAAAGCTTATTTCATTCACCTCTAATTCCAACCTGTGCTAAATTGCAGTTTTCAGTAAGATAATGACCTCGAACACAAATTAATCTAACCTCCCCCGCTTCGGCACGTTTCCTGCACTTTTATTTATTCATGACTGACAACGAACAACAACTGAGGCAGGTAAGAAAACGGATGCATTATTAACGTAATCTTCCATCTTTACTAGCCTAATTTACTAGAGAATTCTAAGAAACTCTTGAGTCATTAGTTGTAATCACGTAGTTCCTCCTGAAACGTCAATCGAAAGCCACTCAAACACTCTGGCACTCTGTTGCAATTGTGATATTTTCGTCAAACAAGCTCAACTATTTGTTGCTCCGAATTTGAGATGCAAAGTCCTGATACGGCAAACATTCGTCCCTGTTAGGTATTCAAGTTTCGCCGAGCACTACAAACCTAATCAAAACAATAATCACTGTCAGTTTTCCCCCCACCGAGTCCAATTATCATCCCCCAATTTAAGTGCTTCTGGTTGAAAATAAACATGATTTGATTCCTTCAGCTGATACCTTGATAACAAACAGCTCTTACTTGATGACCTGCACTTGCAGGAAGCCGAAAAACCAACAATCACACGTTGTCGCTTCACTGTATGAGGTTTATCTTAATATGTGCTTGATTAAAAACACAACCAATCACAGATAATTATTCCTCTCCCCTCGCTGTTTGCTGCTGACAATGTTTGCCCCGTGGCTTTAGTATCCCTCTCAGGTGGTGTAATTAACAGTCACCCTTGACGGAAGACGTGCAGAGAGAGCCGATGACCACTTTTCGGACTCGGACTCGATTTATCTCGGATTTTCAGCTCGTTTTGGCTCTCTTATCACTCGTGTACAGCCTTTTGAGTCTGTAATCGTATCCAATTATTCTCCTGTCTTGGACGTCGGGATTATCTCTATCAATTACGATTCAAGACATGTATACAGGGACATTTTATTTTTTGGCGACTAGGCTTGAATTCCCAAAGGCAAGGAAACTGTATGAAATGTCTTATGTGTCAGTTTTCTACAATCACTCAAATGGGACCAAGTATAGATCCATGAGGGACACCAGACAGAAGATGACCCTAATGATTACAGAGGAAGTTCTGTTTACAAGTACAACTGTTAGAGTACGTTACAAATAATTCTACCTTCCAAGTTGTGTATTCAAACCAGAGGTAAACGCCTGGAAACAAAAGATGCTCTCATGTTTTGATACCAAACCCAATTGGTTTCACTCGATAGTATATTTAAGAAAAACTGGGAATTGGCGTCTCTCATCCAATTCTTTCAGAGGGAAGTGTAAGAAGGGCAAAATTTATTTTGGATTTTCAGGCCTTTGAAGCCTTTTGAGTCCATCATCATGTATTGGGCATGACACCCCACCAAATTTTAGCCCAATATCTGAAAAAAGGACTGAGTGACAGCCCTCTTGAATTGGGTTGACTCCAAAAGTTAATTATTTGTAGATGTACAGCCATTAAATACTTTCTGAAAGTTTCAATAAAATCTTTCCAATGGTTCATGAGATATTTTGCTAACAGAAACAAATACACACGTGCAATTACATGATTGCGCACCTGTTATATTCTGGCACCTGAGATTGTATCACAGGACATGACAAGCAAGTAGAAAGCATTAGAAGTCATATGCATGCCAAAGGGACCGAGTATAGATCCCTGGGGAACACCAGACAGAGGTAACTCTAATGAATACTGAAAAAGTTCTTTATTTCAGGCATACGTAGTGAAAAGTTTCAAACCAATCCTTTTTGAATCGAATCGTGGAAAACTAAATGCAAATGTGAGCTCAAGTGGAATTTAAAATGAACATTTAAAGCATGAGCTCAGAGTGAATTTCATTGGGTTTTTTTTTTTAAAAGAGCCGTTTCAGAGCTGTGAAGGAAATCCAAATTTAAATGTGTAAAGTCAGAATTAATAAAAGGGAACCTAAGTTAAACGGGGAACCTTATATCCTGGAATATATGAATAAAAAGTCTGTTTGCAAGTAAGTCTAAAACATTTAAAAGTGAGATTCATAGCTAGTTGATGGTGGCAGATGCGACCAGTAGAAGGAGACCTATTTATTCAAATAGTGGAACCAGCTTGCTTTCTGACTAAATGTAGGAATAAACAAGTGTTTTCAGTCAAGCTGTGCTCCTGTAGCTGGAACTCAGTGGCAGCGGTGGGCAGCCGGATGCTGGCGCCGTTTAGGGTACTTCACGGATGCGGGCTGCGTTCCAAATCATTGAATAACTGAATACTGATTGCATGATCTTGGCCGTTCGAATGCCGCTTTGATATAAAGAGACAGCGAGGAATCTTGGCCTTTAAATCATCATGGGAGCCCTGTGCACAGCTCTCAGGCAAGAAATAAACCACCACTAAAAAAAAAAAAAAAGTGTCTTTAGTGAATACTGTGGAGTTTGAAACATGCTTCAAAAGTGAAAATATCGGCGAAAAAAAAGACAAAAATGTGGTTAATCATCAACTGCTGCCGAAAGGTGGGCAATGAACTGCCAGATTGTTGTTTAAATTGTTGCCGTTTACTTATTGGGGTCAACTCTGTGTGTCTGTTAGCAAAATATCTCATGAACCAGTGGATGCACGTGAATGAACGTACATCTGCAACCGATTGGCTTTAGGAGTAGATGTTTTTGATTTCCCAAGATATTTGCCTGAAACCATGGCAGTAACTGTTGAAGTCGACTTTGTCAGCGGAACATCTCATGAACTGCATAACTCGTGCTTCATCATCAGCTGATCATGTCTTTAAAACATCACTCCCAGAAATACACACAAACATCACAGATTCAACAGGATTTTCCTGAATTCTTATCAATTAATTTGAATTAAACACATATTATAGTTGCTTCAGATCAGGGCTCTCCAGTTTGGATCTTTCTCTCCATCCTCTCAGCTGTTAGATTGTAAATACTGATCAGTAAACAGCTGGAACTTGTTATTTATTAGTAATTAGTAGCTTTAGCTAACCTGAACATTTCCAGGCCTCCTCTTGATGCTCAGACACAACTTCCATGCCTCCATCTTCATCTTTCTGCCTCTCCATCTTTAGCTCTCTGTCGTCAGATGAGCGGGTCTCCCTCTCTCCTGGGAGATTGACAGCTGTCGGTGCTCGGGGTAAGTGGGCGGGGCTTACGGCACGCTGCAGAATCAGCGCTTCCTCGCATTTAGCCGCCGAAGTCACGAGATTTGTCGCTAGCCGCTTTAAAAAAATGCCAGAGGGATCTGAAAACTCGCTGAATGTAGCGTTAAAGGGACAAAAAGGCTGTGTGAGTGTGATTTATTTTTTTGCGTACAGGGTGATGCGGGACAAGGGACAGGGGGGGCTAAGTGCAGGACTTTGAAATTCTCGCCACAGCTGAATTGATTCTTATAACTGTCGATGTTTGTGTGAATGTCAGTCAGAGCGTATATCCTGTAAACTGTTATTGAAGACTCCTCTGTGAAAGGCTAACCTGTGTTTAATTGTTCATAAAATACAAAAGGCATCTTGTTACTGAGTTACTGAATTAGTGTTAAGTCCATCTGCTTGTCTGGCGGTTTTTAAAATCCCCACTAGGTTTTATCGCCCTCCTGTCAGTGGCAAGCAACAATGCTTTTATGACTCTCTGTGTGTGTGTTAGTAAAATCTCATGAACCACTGCACAGGTTTTAATGAAATTTTTGGGATTTCGTCATTAGATGTACATCTCAGTTCAAGTCAAGATCGCTGCTGCAGCTAATCGAAGTTAAAAAACACAAAAATGGCAACAAATCCAGATTTTGAGTGGTAGTCTAAAAACTTCATTTAAAACCATGCATTTTTTTTTTTTGTTTTACCCCCCCAGTCGAAAAGATAGACGCAATGAAAACCCGGAGAGGACTCCAGGAAGCTGTCCCTCCATAAATATTAGTTTGTTCTTACTGTAAGTGCTTTCAGGGTTCTGTAGAGCTCGGACAGTAAGAGGCCCTCTGGGTTTTATTGCTGTAATAAAAAGCTTTAAGTCGAACTGAGATGATTTAGGGACTCGCGGAAGCAGATGGAGAAGGCTCTCCGTCTCCCGTGTCTCCGCCGGATGGGATTCTCCACGCCGCGGCGAGCACGGCGCACACTTATTCGCGCCGGTCACATACGAGCGCTTCACCCCTCGCTGAACTACAGATCTGTGTGTGTGTTTACGGGCATTACAGTAAAGCCTGGTCGAGTCTCTCCTCGCTCGTTTTCCGTGACATCTTTCAACTTTCCTTTGCGCGCAGCTTGAAAAAACAAAACAAAAAGAAAAGAAAAAAAAATGACACGAAAGCTCAATTTTAAGGGTTTCTTCACGTGGGATCCTTTTGTGTAGCCAGCTGCTATTCCAGTATAAATAATACATCTGTCAAACGGTTTGGCTCGGAGCCACTTCTTTTCTCTTCGCTTTATTCGCCACCTTTTCTTCCAAGACATGCAACAAGACAAGCGTCTGAACAAGCAGGCTTCATAACTCGGTCACTACCATATCAAACTTTAGGTCAATATCTTTAAAACTTACAGATGTAGTAATTATTCTATCTTCCAAAGTTAATTAGTCGTAGATGTACAACTAGTCCTTACTTTTTGAGGTATCTGGGATACATCTGTGCCGAGCGGCGATGGGGCCTGAGTTCCAAGTTGAGACATTGTCTTCGGGTAAAATGTTACAGTTTCCGCTGTCCCTGCCATGTCCTCAGCCTTGCTAGTCAGTATCTCCCCACAGTCTCGTGCCACGCCCCCGTTTCCATGCCTACGCAATCACTGCCATTAGTCTCACCTGCCACAGCCTGTATTTAAGTCCTCAGCCACCAGTTGCCAGATTATCGAACGGTTAACCCCTAGAGTAAATGTCCAGCGCTTCCATGGTTACGGATCCTTGCCTGAATCTCGACTCTCGTCCTTTGCCTCGTTCCTTGCCTGACACCTTTTCGACATCTGACTCACGGTAACCAAACTCCCTTCTCGACTCTGGACATCGCCTGCTGGATGACCCCTTTCTGGATTTGGTTGCACACTCTGGATTTTCCTGGTTCTGACCCATTGCCTGGCCCTGGCCTCGCCCCCCTCGCCCAACCCCTTACTGGACCACGTCAGCTGCACTCGACCACCATTCCCCGACGCTCTTACCTGTTCCGGTCCTGCTTCCAGTCCAGTAGTAGAGATCCAGTATTCAGTCTATCTTCAATAAACATCTTAAAACTTTGTCATTGTCGGCGCATTCTGAATCCTGCCAAGTCTCGCCTTGTCAGAAAATCCCTTTTCAGGAAGTGGATCGTGGGCCTCTAAGCTGGCGTTGTCGAAAACAACTGTAGGGAGCTCATATATGGAGGTGTCATCTACTGCACGTCTAAGGACCTCAGCTTATCACCATAAAGGGAAGTGAATGTATTTTGAATCTATGCTGTTAAGCCCGTCCCAGTGGGATGTGTGTGTGTGTGTTATTCTACAGTTGAGTGTGGTAAATGTTTATAAAAAGAAGCAGGATTTCACAAATTGGGCCAGAAGTCTCGATTTGGCACAGACTCTGGTATTTTGAATAAACCCTCACTGTTCAAGAATAACTGATGTCTGTAGAGTCATTTCCTTCGATCATTACATCGCTTCTGCAATTCTGAAGACCCAGAAGAATGTCCACCGCTTGAAGACACTCCAACCGTCCCGCATTGGGTGGGACAGTCCCGCATTTAGCCCCCCCTGTCCCGTGTCCCGCATCACCCTGTGCGGGACAGCCAAAGGTCCCGCATTTGGCCCTCACACGCCACACTTTGTATTTCTCACGCAAAAAAAATCACACGCACGCGGCCTTTTTGTCCCTTTAACGCTACATTCAGCGAGTTTTCAGATCCCTCTGGCATTTTTTTTAAAGCGACTAGCGACAAATCTCGTGACTTCGGCGGCTAAATGTGAGAAAGCACTCATTCTGCAGCGTACCATAAGCCCCGCCCACTTCCCCCAAGCACTGACAGCATCAATCAATCTCCCAGCAGAGAGGGAGACCCGCTCATCTGATGACAGAGAGCTAAAGATGGAGAGGCAGAAAGATGAAGATGGAGGCATTGAAGTTCTGTCTGAGCATCAAGAGGAGGCCTGGAAATGTTCAGGTTAGCTAAAGCTACTAAAGAAAAGAAAAGAAAAGTAGCCGTCCTTGAAGATATTGACTCTCAGCTACTACCGCATCAAATTTTAGCTATTTATAGCCGTTTTTATGAGGCTAAATTCAATGATTTGGATGGGCGAGTGAGTACGTGTTCCAGTGCGAATAAAATATGGCTTTATGAGATTTGCAACTCGTTGCGTTCTGGTTTTATGTACGTTTTACACAATGTGATGAAATTTGAGAACTGGGTTTACAGAATGGGACATATCCAACCTGCGTAGTTACATTCCACGATGCCGTTTTTTTTTTTTTTTTATTAATCACGGGATGTGTTCGGCTAAACTGGTGATTTACGAATGGGCTCATCTTTGCAGCCATTTTGTACTTGATTATACAATCAAAAGTTTCCGCCAATGACAATATTGCATGCAATAAGAGTTGAGCTCACAAACGGACACCCGTCTGTATTCCAGCCTCTTCTAATGGTCTTCCGAGATGAACACAAGCCTTTTGCATGCTCCGCTATTCTTCCCGTATCTTTTTTTCAAGCCTTTTGTTCGAGCAGGTCCCTCTCTGTAATTACACCCTCCTTGTATCAAGCTGCTTCCGACTGAAGGGCCTTTTTCTTTTTTTTCCCCTTTTTTTTTTTTTTTTTTTTTTTCTTTATTACCTTGTAGCCAAATGTTCGAGTGAGTTTCCAGTTCGGGCATCTTATAAAACATTCCCAACAGTGAAGAGCCGTTTTAGGAGCGGCTTTTCAAATCCGCACCAGTTCAAAAGGACGTGTGGGAGGATTTTTAATCAGGGCACNCTTTTTTTCAAGCCTTTTGTTCGAGCAGGTCCCTCTCTGTAATTACACCCTCCTTGTATCAAGCTGCTTCCGACTGAAGGGCCTTTTTTTTTTTTTTCCCCTTTTTTTTTTTTTTTTTTTTTTACTTTGATAATTTCCAGCAAGCTGTTTGATCAAGTCACAAGGGCAAGCATTTCAAAAAACATTCCCAACAGTGAAGAGCCGTTTTAGGAGCGGCTTTTCAAATCCGCACCAGTTCAAAAGGACGTGTGGGAGGATTTTTAATCAGGGCACATTCACACGGAACACATATTATTAACATAATGCATTACAAGTTGTAATTAGGCCTAAAAAAGCAACAAAAAAAAAAAACCCTCTGGAAGTATTGTATCTTCTTGTGTTCATTTGAATACGCTTTAATTTCCTGAAGGCTGTTTAATGTATTGAAACTAAGAGAAATTGTGACCAACCACACGTCAGACTGTAGGACGATAACGATCTGCGTCCAAAATGTCAACAGAACGACGCTAATTTTGGTGATTACGTTCCTCAACGCCTGGAAAAACGGTAGTTAAAGTAAAAAATGAAATCAATCCAGGGGTCAATCTGAGGCCAATTAAACCACAGTAACAGAAGAACGGGTATTAAAGCAACTGTTTCAATTCAAGCAAGAAAATCCAGGAAGACAAATTAAAGGCCTAGTCTCGTTTTGATCACACCTAGAAAAGAATGTTATGTTGGTTATTTTATGATTTGAGTATAAGTTGTGAATGACTCTCAGCTACTACCATGCCAAACTTTAGCTCAGTATGTGTAAAATCCACAGAGGTATAGGCATTTTTATGTTTGATAAAGTCCAGTATTCAGACTGTCCAGGATTTTGTGATCGCAACTATTAACACAAAATCAAGCAAACCCCGTGAAATCGCAACTATTAACGCAAAATCAAGCAAACCCCGCGAAATCGCAACTTTTTGCAACTTTGCCCAAAACGCCGCAACTTTCCCGCAACTTTAACCCAATATTTATTGTTTCTAAAGTGATTCGCCACCGTTTCTGCGGTCTAGTCTCTTCTTTGTGGGTTTGTGTAGCGTGGAATACAAA
>NC_051452.1:1527223-1529439 GCF_001649575.2 Kryptolebias marmoratus | reverse complement strand
TCAAAGTTCTCAAATAAAGCACCTTTTGAGAATGTCAATGTTTGTTGGGAATTATCTTACAAAACTAGGAAGGATTTTGGGTTTATATATTAAAAGTTATGGTTGTTTATTGATTTTAGTAAAAAAATAATCACAACTTTTAGGAAAACGCCCCGTGAAATCAGGCATTTTAGCCGCAACAATCATAAAAAACGCCCGGGAAATCCTGGAGGGACTGATTAGGTGTGGCAGGTGTCTTGAGTTGACATCAAAAGTCAATTTGTAGATAAAAAATGATTACTTTCTGCAAGTTTCATTAAAATTTTATGCAGATATGCTTTCTACCAGACACAAACACAGGCAAAAACATTATCCTTTGGGATTATTACCTAGCTGTTGATGGTGGGGGGGATTATTTATCAAAAAGCTTCTCTATGAGACTGAATGTGGTAGAAGATTTGAAGTCGAGTCACAGACCGCAGATTTACATGTTTTGGTGGATCTGTCTGACTTAAGTTGTGCAAAAAAAATGAACTCTGCAGTAAATTTGAGACCGAGAACGTGAAAAGACTGATCCGCAAAGGTCATGAAGTTAAAGATGTAACATTTAATCGAGATGAGTGCATCATTGTTCCAAGAGAAAATAGAAGAAAAAGGACCTTTTGAAATAGTCTTTTCTGAACAATAACAGCAGCTCTGGATCATCTGAGAAAGCCTCCAAAGCACTCGAGAAATTACAAATATCTGCTAAGACTTGAAGACGGGTTTTTCAAGAAGCCATAATGGAATTGAGAAAAGACGGCGGGCGGAGATCGAGTCGAGGTCTGGAAGCTTGAGAGGAAAAAGACGACGAGACAAGCAGATTCGTTTGAAGGTTTGACCCTCAAATCCATCCATCCTCCATCCATCAATCCATCCATCTATCATCCATCCATCATCCATCTATCATCCATCCATCCATCCATCATCCATCCATCCATCCATCCATCCATCCATCCATCCATCATCCATCCATCAATCCATCCATCCATCCATCCATCCATCCATCATCCATCCATCCATCCATCCATCCATCCATCATCCATCCATCATCCATCCATCAATCCATCCATCCATCCATCATCCATCCATCAATCCATCCATCTATCATCCATCCATCCATCCATCCATCAATCCATCCATCCATCATCCATCATCCATCCATCCATCCATCATCCATCCATCCATCCATCATCCTTCATCCATCCATCCATCATCCATCCATCATCCATCCATCCATCCGTCCATCCATCCATCCATCCATCCATCCATCCATCCATTCATCCAACAAACCATCTCAACAGAGCGCCGGGCCAGAATCTGGGCACGGCCATTTGGGTTTTAACTCTCGGAGTCAAGCCAATTCAAGATGGCTGCTGCAGCTATTTGATCTGGAAGTAGCCGAGTCGTTACAAAAACAGCTCTGAGCATCAAACCGTGGGATACTGTGTGTTTCACTGGAACAAATCAAACCCAACATGGGAATCAGAATCGTATCGATTGGCCAAGTGTGCACAGAAGACGAGGGACTCGTCTCTGGCTGGTGGTGTCTCTCAGGATGATGATCTGAGTTTCAAACTCTGGGCGATATGCATTTTTTATGCAATTTGTTTGCTTTTCCGGGGAACGTCTGCTAGAAACCGTAAATGGTCAAAATGGTCCGTTTTTTTTTTTGTTTGTTTGTTTTTGCACATCGCTGCTTTTTATCGTCTCGTCAAACGCTGCCGGTCCCTGCTGCCTTTCCAGTTTTTGGTTTTTAGCGCAAAGCCTTCATTTGTCCCGTCTCTGCAGGCTGCGGGGACCATGAGGCCTCTCTTCTCTTCACATTTGTTCCAGTACCCATCATGATGCCGCCGCCGCTGCTGCCTCTGGCTCTGCTCCAGCTGATTGGTCCACAACCTCGCCTAACCTTTGCACCAACCGCTCCACAGCACAGGTAATGTCTCTGTGCGGGTTCCTTTTACTTTATTTTTTTAAGCTCTTACGCAACGTGTTCTCCTACTTGTGTGCAAGTTTGCAGAAGTGCCAAAAGTGTCGAGGAGTTTGATATCCTGTCCACCTACCTGAGCTGCATCGAACGTGGGATCGCGTTTGTTTGTGTCGGACTCTGGAAACAAAAGAAAGTCTGGGAATCAAAAGGTCAATAATCCAGGCTCTCTCATAAATTGTTTCAGTTTTTTTTTTTTTGTTTTTTTTTG
>NC_051452.1:1525070-1526213 GCF_001649575.2 Kryptolebias marmoratus | reverse complement strand
GTATGTATGAGACTCCAGCTAAAAAGAGATAATTCTGCAGACGCCTCCTGGGAATCGGGGCCCCACGTGTATCTGCCAACGCAACAATGCACGACTGAAGGGAGGGAAATGATTGAATTTCTTCTCAAAATCCCTTTTTTGTATGTTTGTTTGTGTGCCTGCCAGAAAAAAATAAAATAAAATCAGTCTCTGCGCCTCACTACGCTGGGGATACAAGCGTTTAATGATTGCATGATGCATTCCTCTGCTGCGACGATGGATGATGCATGCTGCTTGGACAACTCTCAAAGAGATAACTGCGCTGAGAGATAAAGCTTTGAACTTCTCAAGCCACGTTTTTCTTTTTTGGGGGGACTCGTTTCAAAACTTTGCAGAGAGAAATAGGCTTTAAAGTCCTTTCTTGTGGCGCATTGTTCGAGCATGCCGGAGTGCTGCTTTTTAAGTTCCAGTTTGCACGTCAATAGCTGGGGCGTACCGGCGACCTTGAGTTCGATTCCAAGATGGTGGATCAAGGCCAGGTGGTGTTTTAAGAGAAAGTAATTGATTCTGTTGTTACAGGCGAGCCGGTTTTTGAAAAGAAATGGCGCTTCGCTCAATTGGTGATTTGAAACTCGGGCTGCGGTCAATCCTGATGTGGCTTAATTTATCGTACTTCTACTGAGGTTTAAGCGAATCCCGACCTTTGATTTAGAATAAACTCTTAAGTTGATCTTAAAAAATTTACATTCACTATCCTAATATGTGGGGAGAAGAATGAGAGGGTGAACTCTGGAACAAAATGCTGTAAATCTTAGAGAAGGTTTGTGTTGTGTAAAAGTTTCGAAGTGTTTTGGTCGTAAGTGAAGTGGTTCTCAGACATCTTCAGGCCTTTTGGTAACCAAGACAACAAACTCATATAAGAATGCAGTGTTGCTTTTAGGTATCCAGATATTATTCCACTGCTGATCAACAGTGTCCAACCATCCTTCAACCATCCATCCATCCATCCGTCCATCCGTCCATCATCCATCCATCCATCCTTCATCCATCCATCCATCCATCCATCCATCCATCCAACAAACCATCCATCCATCCATCCATCCGTCCATCATCCATCCATCCATCCTTCATCCATCCATCCATCCATCATCCATCATCTATCCA
>NC_051452.1:1519900-1524048 GCF_001649575.2 Kryptolebias marmoratus | reverse complement strand
CTCACCCTATCTCTATGGGAGAGCCCAGACACCCTGAAGAGAAAACTCATTTCAGCCGCTTGTATTCGCGATCTTGTTCTGTCAGTCACTACCCAAAGCTCGTGACCATAGATGAGGGTAGGAACGTAGATTGACCGGTAAATCGAGAGCTTCGCCTTTTGACTCAGCTCTCTCTTCACCACGACAGACCGGTACAGCGCCCGCTTCACTGCAGACGCTGCACCAATCCGATCTGTCGATCTCCCGCTCCATTTTTCCCTCATTCGTGAACAAGACCTTGAGATACTTAAACAGTAACAGTGTCCAGAATCTTAAACTAATACTTAATAAAACATTATTATACACCATGCCAACTAGCATCCTTAAACCAACTATCTCACTGTTTAGAGAAGCAAACCTTTTATTTTTATTCTACTGGATAAAATGCAACACAAAAACTAAGGTACAAACAACCACCAATGGTTTTCCATCTAAGAGGGCGTGGCCATTTGAAGGAGCAGGAAGTAGCGTTATGTTGGCTAGTTTTTAAAAATATATGCATTACTTTAACTAAACAGTTGATGTTAAATTGCCTGCAGGTCTTTATTAACTTTCTAAACGACATTTACCCATTTATACAAAAACCCTTAAAGTAAAATATGGAGCCAGCCTTCAGTGATTTCCCAAAGGACACGTAGGATAAAGAAAGAATAGGAATAAAATAGCCAGTATTACAAATAATACACCGGACTCTAACATCTAAATCGTGTGGGAACAAAAAGATTAACATAATATTTTAAGTTTTTGAGAACTAAAGACACATAAAGATACCAGGTTTTTAGTAGCCTCTCAGGTTTAAAAAAAAAAAAGGATAAGCCTCGCTATGAAACCACAACCAGGTGAGGAGAAAGCAGAGATTTCTACGACTATCATGTGATTAGTTTATTTGTGAGGTCCTTTTTTTTTTTTTTTTTTACTGCCTGCGGTGGGTGAAACCAGAGACAGTCACCGAAACTGAGAACAGAAGTAGATTTATATTGTCCACAAGACCAGTGACACCGTGTCAAAGTGAAGATGTAGCAACCCCACCACCAGCACCATGAAAATTCAAACACGTCAAGCCATAAAAATTCGAACAAAAGAGTCGGGAAAATAGGAGCAGGGAGGCAGGTGGGAGCCGGCCGAGCTGCTGAATGATGGAAGCGGAGCTGCAAATAATAGGCGAATACATCCATACATAAATTGTCGCCGCGTAGACGCGGCCGTCCAAGATCTGAGCAGCTTGTATAAAAGGGTGAACAGGATTTCTCCCTTTCTGCTTTAAAAAAAAAAGGCTCGATCACCTGCGGGCGATTTCTCACACATGACCGCGAATAGAACCTAATGAGCTGCCAGACCTTGAGTGGGCTGGGAAGACGAGCTTCTGATGGTAGCAGGCTTTCCTTCCGACCAGGAGAGAAAAAAAAAAACTCTGCTCGCTCTGGATTCTATAGCTTTCTCAACCAGAGACTTCAAACGCAAAATCTTTGCAGCTTTCGTGTGTTTATACATCCTTGGAAGCATCATTAGGCCTCTTTGTACAGCATGGTTAAGGTTCTAATCAATACTATTGAAATATGTATCTAGACAAATCACAAATGCACATAAATTAGCTGAAACGTTACTAAAGAAGCCTGGAAAGTGTGTGAATATGTGTCGGATCAGCAAGAAAACAATATGAACACACTGTGCCATGTTTTCTTCCCCGTTCCGTGGCCTAGCTCGTTCCTTTTTGACCATGATCTATGGACCGAGCCCGGCGTCGAAACCTGCTTGGGCTCGCGTCCAACAAGGCATCCGTAGCGCGCCGCCGCCGCCGTCCCTGCGCCGGGACGCGGCCACGCCATCTTCCAGACGGCTCATTTGGAATGCAGATTTGATTTCCACCGATCTGCCTCTCGCGTCGAGAGGTAAACGACTCAAGAGAGACGGAATGTACAACAAGTGCACTTGGGATATGTCTATTCGAAGGCCCCGCGGGGAATAAAAATGGCAACATGACTGATACCCGGGAACTCCAAACCAGCTTCTGAGCGTACGGATATCCACATGATAAATCTAAAAAATGCAGATTACTGCAGACACTGATTGCTTCTAAAACCTCAGCGATGATAAATAAACCATTCTAGTCTAATTATGTTCCATAGAGGCTTTCAAGTGTTTCCAAGGATTTCAGGTGACTCAAATGTGAGAAAAAAAAAGGCACATTTTTAGTTGCAGTCTCACTGAATTCTTTGTTTGCTTTCTACTCATTTTGGCAGCCACCCCCAGTTGTAGATGTACGTCCAATAATTATTGTCTGGACGTTTCATTGAATGTTGTTTTGTAAACCTTTACATCACCTAGTTATTCCATTACTGCTAATGAACAAGTACATATTTTTCATTGTGGTCTTGGGCTACCTGTTAGCTCGTAACTGTTTCTCCACCAGATATGATATAATTCTCCACAGAATCCCACTTTTTAACATCTAATCCCCCCCTGTTTTACATGTTGTAGGAGTTCATAGTGTCCAGAAAACAGACCAGTGCTTTTAGTTTGAAATTCAACACTTCTCATTATGTGTATTAGCTAGGTTGTAGCATGCACCAATATCATTTCTTTGGCACTTCTGCGAGGATTGTACGAGTTCGCCATTTATTCCTGTCAGGGGAAACCGATTTGTCCTTCCGTTTCAGAGCAAAAATAATCTTTTAGTACCCGTTTTATTTGCCATAATTTAGAGGGAATGCAGTCATGTCTGAGTCTGCGAAACCCAGTTAGTGCTTCTCCAATGCCTCAGTCACTTGATCGAGAAGAGGAGAAGTGGTCGAAAGGGACCATGTTGAGATTTTCCGCCCTTCAGGCATCCACGGATGCTGCTGACAAGTGTTTTTAGGGGACTTAACGCCAACGAGACAAAAGCTCAGGTTTTAGACAGCTTGAAAAGTCTTTACCAGGACACGTGTTTATGCTCAAATTAGATTTTACACCATCTTAAATCTCCTATTTCGTCGTTTGCTAGCACTACCAGGGAGTTAATAAGTGAAATGAAGTGATAGGCAAAATGAGTCATAGTCTGTCAATTAGAGAAATTGTTCCAGCG
Organism: Kryptolebias marmoratus; assembly: GCF_001649575.2. Taxonomy (NCBI): domain Eukaryota; kingdom Metazoa; phylum Chordata; class Actinopteri; order Cyprinodontiformes; family Rivulidae; genus Kryptolebias; species Kryptolebias marmoratus. The sequence continues at coordinate 1,520,945 of NC_051452.1, read as the reverse complement.
TTTTTTTCTCACTGTGTTCCAAGTCCACTCGTGTTATCGAATCACCTCAGGTTGGCACGATGACATTTTTGACACAAATCGTCACCGCAGCGCAGAGAATCTTGATAGTTCGGATCAGTATTCGCCCACCCCGTTATAAGGCCGCTGCATATATTAGCGCCTACAGTGCGCGGGTAATTACTGACAGACTCTTCGGGGAAAGACGCAGAGCCTGCCCGACGACCGTGGGCACGCACCTGACCAGTTACAGAACGCTGCAGTGCTTAAAATTCTATAGGGGTCAACAATATCCAGTGGAAGACGAGGACATAGATTATCCCGCAGATTTGGCAGGAGATGCTCGGATTAACCAAAACAGAGAGGAGGGAGGAGGGGGACACCCATGGCCCTTTATCCAAGTCTGTAGTTCTGCTTTTCCTTTTTATGGAGTTTTCAAAAGACACGAATGCATTTGAAGGAATGCATATCACCCACCACCTTTCATGGCAGAGTTTTAGGCCGATAACATGAGAAACGACTAACTTGTACCCATTTTAGTTCAACATCTGTAAAACCGACAGTTATAGCCATTTTTGGGGTTGTTGGATGTGCTGGCATTCGAAAATTGGATTAGATTTGCATCTAATCATTACTTCCTGAAAGTGTCGTTGCTGTCCAGTAGTTTGTGACATATTTTGCTAACAGACAAACAGGGTTGACAGTTGTAAGCAAAGCTCTTGTGCACTTTGAACGGGCGCTATAAGGACTCTCAGCCACTACCGCACCACCTTTTAGCCATTCCTGTGTTTTTAAAGGTCAGTTGGCTGTGGCGGCCATGTTGAGTCAGGTTGACTCCAAAAGGTAAGTGGTTTTAAACCTGCAAGATTCATTTTGATTTGTCCAGTTGGTCATAAAAAGATTTTATTAACAGAAACAGTGGCAAAAACATTACAACATTCAGAATCTGCCATCAAACCTTTATTAATGCTCTCAGCAGCTTTTCTTCTTTATGTTCGTGTTTTTCTTAGCTTGAAAATTTTGGAAGAGAACGGACCCAAAGTCCCCC
>NC_051452.1:1516010-1519839 GCF_001649575.2 Kryptolebias marmoratus | reverse complement strand
AACAGGAAGTGGCTTGTAAACATTTTGTTGCCAGTTACAAGTTGTACAGTTCTCGTCTGGGGAGTTCTCACTCTTTCCTGCTGCTAAAAGCTGCACTTTTGTGAGACTCTTGGTTCGTTTTGAATTTACTGCTTTTTTTTTCCTGAGGTCTGTCCGTAACCTTCGACAATGCTGGAAGACGGAAAGGGGCATAAAACCTTCAACCTGTACCTTTTAAGGCTATCTGATGTGAGAGGAGTTTAAAGTATTTTTTAGGGCTATTCTCTTGTTGTGAAGGCCAAGCTTTTCATGTTCTGGTCTTGTCCAGATTTTCTTGCTTTTTCCATTAGAAACCAGAATTTCTTTCTGAGATTTCAATGTTTCCTCTGCCACAGGTTTTCAACGTGACCCCGAGTTCCTTACACAGGATGCACGTGATTTAGGTTGTTTTAAGACTGAAGCAATTCACTTTGGTGTTGGCGTCTCTCACACTAGCCATTAGCACATCAATCTGGTCAGAATTAAACTTTTCTTTAAACTCAGGTTTTTCAAAGAGCTATTTACAACATAATAACTAAGGCATTAAAGCATCCTTATTCCTATCCACCCATTAATCCGCCGTTTCGGTCACCCACACAAAATTAAACCTAGCCTTTCTTGAATAATGCGTATCGCCCGCCACCTTTGAGCTAAGATCATCTTCTGTGGAGAAATGAAAATTATAGCCGTTTTGGTTAAACCATTAAGTGCAATCGCATGAGATCTATTAGCGCTTGGAGTTTGGGTTGCGTGTTGTTTAGCTGTGGTGGCCATCTTGAATTGGGCTGACTCCATAATGAATCAGTTGTAGAGCTACATCGACTTTCAGAAAGTGCAATTAAAATCCATCCAGTGGTTTATGAGATATTTTGCTAACAAACAGGGTTAACTGCAACAGTTAATGCTAAAGTTTGAATTAAAGATGTGGCACGGTCAGTTTTTGTGTTTGCTAAGGTGGCCATCTTGAACTAGATTGACTCCAAAATTTAAGTCAGTCGAGATGTTCGGCCAGGGATTACTTTCTGAATGTTTCAGCAAAATCCATCGAGCGCTTCATGAGATATTTTGCTAACACGCACGTCATGGAGAGTTGGACTTTGTTGATTGAACTGGTGTTTTCACATCTTTTAAGTTTTGTGTTTTGTAGGTGTTGTGATGACTTCACACACTTCTGAGCCGTCTAAACTTTCCAAACATTTTAAACTCTTTTTTTTAACACTCCCAGACTTCTTCTATAGTTCATCCATCAGAGCATAGGCATTTGTACTGCCTTTCACTCAAGTCTCTAACTTCTATAGGACTTATGATTTTCTCTCAAATCTCTGCAGAGTGCAGAGAATGCGCTTCCATTTTCTTGTATTGTGTCCGAACCAAAAACACCTTAAAAACTAAAAGTTAGGGGTGTTTTTAACTTATGTCTCCCTGACATAAAACACTGCAGACGCAGAGAAATTGACTTGTGACAACGAGACAATGCGGCCACTTTGCTGTTCGTGATTTCTCGTTTTGTCCGAAATTACAGTTTTTTGCACCGTGACCGTTTGAGGCTTACTTTATAGTCTGAGTTTCTGCATGCCTGTCTCATTGCATGCTGATGAGAGACACAGGCGTGTGGTAGCCATAGTGACCCCAATGAGCCACTGGGAGCAGCCTTTACGGTATACATCTTCCATCTCGCCTTATTTGTTCCACTTTCGCACCCAGCTCGGGTCCTTCACCGGAGTTCTGGGAGCTTGAAGGTTCTACGCGGCGTCTCAGCCGTTCCTAGGACTGCACTCTTCTGGACAGAGATCTCTGAGGTTGTTCCTGAGATCTGTTGTAGCCACTTTTCCAGTTTGGGGGTCACAGCACCGAGTGCACCACTGAGGCCTCGGCTTTCCACAACTTTTCCATTTCCTTCTTCAGCCCTTGGTGTTTCGCCAGCTTCTCGTGCTCCTTCTTGATGTTACAGCCGTCTGCTACATCTATCACCACAATGTCCGGTTGGTTAGCCATCACCTGTTTCTCAGTTAGCCCTGCCGTTCTCCACCACCTTAGGTGGAGTCTCCCACTCTGACTGTGGGACTTTCGGTCCATAATCAGTACAGATGTTCCTGAACACTATTCCAGCTGCTTGGTTATGGCGTTCCATGTACGCTTCGCCTGCCTGCATCTTACATCCTGCTGTTATGTGCTGGACTGCCTCAGGGGCATCTTTACCCAGCCTCCATCTTGGTTCCTGCCTGGTATAATAGACCCCGGCCTTTATTGCTGTTGTGCTGCCATGATTAGTACGAATATATATATATATATATATATATATATATATATATATATATATATAGATGTGTTTGCTCACTTTGATGAGCTTATCTGTAAGCAGCCGTAACTTGTTAAATATGAGGAATTAAGCCAATACAATTGTTTGAAAAAGGAGAGATGAAAAAGGTCTTTTCCCATCTTCATTGCTGTTGAATTTAGTTTGAAGTCTCAGTTGTTCCTCCTTTTCTGGATATAACTGTTACTCCGTCTGTCTTATTTACTCCACGTCCGATTCATTTCAGCAGGACCTTTTAAATCCGCTCTCTCACTGCATAATTCATGGAACGAGTCACCGTATAACGATATTCACTTTCGTACAAGCAAAGTGCCCCGAACGAGAATCCCGCGGAAACCTGGAGGAACGCCGACGGTGACTCAGCGGCCGCGCTCAGGTAAACCGATTCCGTCGCGCAGAATGAGGTCGGGAGTGAGCTGGGGTTTGCTATTTGATGTCACCGGCTGCTCACGAGGTCTCCGACCGACGAAGGCGGCGACGTTAAGCCGCCACCGTGCCATCTGTCGAGGGATCCCGTCTGGTTGTGACATTATTTTCCTCATGAGCGTCCGTTCTCTTAAGCCCTCTTAAGTATTATTATCGGTTGAAAGAACTGATTCACTTGTGCATAAATGGACTCCTGGACGTTATTCGTCGCAGCGGCATCATTAACTGCGCTTTGAAAGCGGGGAAATCACGGGCTGTCATTTCTTGGCCTAAACGACAGCTTAGTAATTCTTCAAATGCCAAAGCTCTCCATCAATCGGCGCTCACGTTCTATAATGAAGTCCGAGCACGTTAAATGCACCGCCATGACAATCGAGCAATAAGAGAGCACGCAAAGTTTTCTGATTAGCAGCTGTGTTAGTCATTAAACACGTTCAGTGGTGTGATCTTTGTGGTAGAGTGAAATGAATGGCGCCTAACGTCAATATGTATTATGCTCCCGAACAAAGTGATTTTCTTCATTTGCTATTGATGTAAGCTGAGAAGTGCCATCTGTTACTGAGGATAGCAGCAGAATTAATGAACGCGGCAGCAGCTTTTAAGTTGTTGGGTTTCTGTAATTCTCTAATTACAGAGAGCAATAGATCTATTGTGGTTTCACTTGAAACCTTAAGTGCTCGTGCTTCTGCGAGGGACTTCGTGGAGCGACGGGCTCGAAGACGACTATCGAACATAATCTTGGTTATTCTGTGTTACAGTCGACGCCTGGTGCAGGAGTGATTAACATCAGCACGATTAATGTCTGACGTTCTTGAGGGAACCTTCTCTCGGATGGTGACACCGCTACGACGTTAAAATCAATAAAAAACTATAACTTTTAATATGTAAACCAAAAATCCTTCCTAGTTTTGTAAGATAATTCTCAACAAACATTGACATTCTCAAAAGGTGCTTTATTTGAGAACTTTGATAGCTTCTAAACTGACATTCATGAGCATTTCTGGATTGTCCCTGGTCTGCAGCTCTCCTCACATGTTTTGCAGACACAAAGTGTTTGTCGATGCGTTT
>NC_051452.1:1514343-1515846 GCF_001649575.2 Kryptolebias marmoratus | reverse complement strand
TCGGTCGCTGCTCCTGCACGCTCCCGGCGTTCTGATGTTAACAGGAAGTGACGTCACGTGTCTTCTTCCTGAGTTATTTGGGCTTATTTTGTATTCCATGCTACACAAACCCACAAAGAAGAGACTAGACAGCAGAAACGGTGGCGAATCACTTCAGAAACAATAAATATTGGGTTAAAGTTGCGGGAAAGTTGCAACGTTATGGACAAAGGGGTTTGCTTGATTTTGCGTTAATAGTTGCGATCGCAACATCGCGAAATCCCGGAGGGTCTGCATAACTGTCATTATGAAAAGGTCATAGAAACGGTGGTTTTGTGCTAAGAGGGGCGTCATCTTTTAAATCATAGCTGCGTCCTAACGTGGTTTGGGAGTGTTGCGCTGGGGCAGGTGAGGTGCAGGAGAGCATTAAAAGAGGACAATAAATAGTGAGGAAAACCCCTTTTTGATGAGAACCGAGTACCATCATACATACGTTACAGTAGGTTGTGGAAAGTGTAGCAGGTGGATTTGGTTCTTTGGTTCTTTTAACAACTTAGTCCTTAGAATTTTCTAAACAGATTGCAAAAGAGATCTGAGGAACAGCTTGGCTGAGCCAGAATTGGACACATGGAAGACTCAATCTTGTGTAAATATAGTTTTACCCCTAGCTGTCGATTGTGGATGTTGCCTTAGCCTTTAATTAAAGTCTGAAGGGGTTATGGTTAAAATAATCAGTTGTCTCAGATTACAATTGGTTGCAGTAGTAAAATCAGTTAGGTTAGCTCATAACCCTATGTTTGAGGTGTTCCCTCTGAATGTTTTTTTATTTACAAGTCAAGATGGTAGATTTCAGCTCTGATCACATCTTCCACTGTTTGATCAGCATAGCACTTTATGCTATTATCATTTTTTCAGCCGTTTCTTCCTTAGTTTTATTTCCTGTTCTGACATAAAAGGCCCTAGTCTGGGATAAAGTCTGTCTATGTGTCATGATTGGGGGTAGACTTCTGACCCACATGCAGAATCAGACCCGGAAACAACTGGTGAGTTACTACTTTTATTAGAAAATAACAATCAAAGGTTCTGCAGGAGATCCGTGGGTCTGGGTCCGATCGTCTGGAGGCGGAGAGAAACAGGTTAATGGTCTGGCCAGAGGAGGGTAAAGTGCGATGGGGAATCCAGGGTTTTAAGCTTACGTCTTCTTGGAAGGCTTTCCGACGGAGGGGGGAGGCAGCGAGCAGAGGGCTGGAGCGGGCAGGCAGGAGAGGCTCAGAGCTGCAGACAGATTCACCGGTGGAAATGGACCAGATCCTGAACCTGAAACAGAGAACTTGGTGAGGGGTTGTCAACAGGCAGAGGTCTTTCTCGAAAGAATCACGAACGCTAGTGTTTCTGAAGGAGGCGTTAACGAGCTAGAGACTACCGTGGAGGGATAATCATCCGGCAGAGAGGAGAGGTCCAATGGCTCCTTAAATCCTCTCGACTGATGATCCAACTGGCTTCAGGCGTGCAGCTCCACTCCGG
>NC_051452.1:1500552-1502436 GCF_001649575.2 Kryptolebias marmoratus | reverse complement strand
GATTTTATATAACATATAAAGTCACAGTTAGACTTCATAACTGGGTATACACCAGCACCAAACATTATAGTGTACATTAGCTGGCATTTAATACAGTATAGTAATATTCAATTCACAAAATTAAAAATAAAAAAAAAGTTAATTTTTCTTGTTAAAACTGTAAACATATTTCCTGTTTGTTGATGTTCTGAATAAAAATATAATTGGTTACTTAAAACGTTTACACAGTAAGGTATCTGTTAAATGTGTCCAAAAATGTGGAAAAGCAACTCAGGTTTTGTTAGCTGTTTGAGAAATTTTGTTCTCGCCCACTACGTTTGCTCACATCCTGTGCATCTCCTGGGGGCTAAGCCCCCCTTGTTCTTAAAACCTAGTGACGCCCCTGATGTAGCTATTAGCCTGTTAGCCTCTGTGTGAAAGTGTATTTTTTCCATAATGGTCACAAAATCTCTGCATTTTTGCTTTAAAAAAGTAATACATACAACTCAAATGAGCTAACAGGAACTGTAAAAAAACACTAGCTCACGACGTACCATGACTTGCTTGTGTTTTCAGCTAAATATAAAATTATTGTTGTGTTATTTTAGAGGTTTATTGCCTGACTTGAATAGATTTTTGTCTCTGAATTTCCTCGGCGACGAAATTTGGGAATTTGAACTTCAATAATTTTGCTTTCATTGAGTTTTCCGTTGGTTTGCAAACCTTTCAGATGGGTTCGTTTTCGGACCAGCTATCTTTCTCTTCGGTGTGGTTTTATTCTGTGTGTGTGTTTGTGTGTATCCGTTACAAGCGTTCAGTTTGACCAAACCACGGCCACCAACAGCCAAAAAAGCTCATTAGCTGGGTATTTCAGCGGTCAGCCTTTTATTACACGTCCTCTGATATGATGCCTCGGACAATTACATGCCTCCCTCGCTTCGCTCTCCTCCTTTATGTCCCTCTGTCTTTACATCCCGCTCCCTGCCAAGCGTCAGCTATTTCAGCCCATCCCCTTTGATTTGAGCCAAAATGTTTCCTGCCAAATAGCCAATCTCAAAGTGCTGTCTGCCGGATTAATACCTGAGCTCGTTGATTTATAATTGCCCCATCGTGGGATGCGGATGCTGACAGTTTGGATCTTTCGAGCATTTAATCTTGCTCTGTGTCTAATTTTGATGCTCTCCTCTTCCCCTCTCTTCTTACCTCACAAGAAAACAATAAATACGTGCAAATTCTTCACCTTTTAGGAGATAAGAAGGTAGCGGGGCTTCGTCGGGCCCTCGTTTCTGTCGGATACAAAACTGCCTGAGCGGCCTTTGATTTTTTTTCTCCAAGGTGACTTCTTCTTTGAGTGGAAATAAATACACCCAAGTCTTTTGAAGTTGCATCAGAATGCAGAAGATTCACTGTAAGTAATTGAAAAATGAAGGTTAGATGAGAAAATGTATTTTTTTTTTGAAGAAGAAGAAAATTAGAGGATCTGGCATCAATCACTAACAAGCTGACTTAAGTGATTCAGTAATATTAAAAGGTGTCTTAATGGAATTAGAATGAACTACAGTAGTTTGCCAGTTTTTTGTATAACAAGATGTACGACCCTAAGGTCTAACCCTTTTGTCTGAATTGCAACCACGGACAAAAAAAAGTTAAACACACAGGAGTGACGACAATGGAATGAATATCTATGTGTTAGAAGGTCATGAAATGGATAACAGAGTTGGCAGTACGGGCAAAATAATCAGTCCCTCCAGGATTTCGCGGGCATTTTTTGTGATTGTTGCAGCTAAAATGCCTGATTTCACAGGGGAATTTTCCTAAAAGTTGCGTTTTTTTTACTAAAATCAATAAACAACCATAACTTTTAATATATAAACCAAAAATCCTTCCTAGTTTTGTAAGATAATT
>NC_051452.1:1478139-1500249 GCF_001649575.2 Kryptolebias marmoratus | reverse complement strand
CCTGCACGCTCCCGGCATTCTGATGTTAACAGGAAGTGACGTCACGTGTCTTCTTCCTGAGTTATTTGGGCTTATTTTGTATTCCACGCTACACAAACCCACAAAGAAGAGACTAGACCGCAGAAACGGTGGCGAATCGCTTCAGAAACAATAAATATTGGGTTAAAGTTGCGGCGTTTTGGGCAAAGTTGCAAAACGTCGCGATTTCGCGGGGTTCGCTTGAATTTGCGTTAGTAGTTGCGATCGCAACATCGCAAAATCCTGGAGGGTCTGACAAATCACTAAACACAACAACAAACAAATAAAAAAAAAACACAATGACATTAACCTACTGGAACCTACTTCCAGTTCCAAAGCCAAACACGTCGTCGTCCAATCAGCGATGTGTCCCGTTTCCTACTGCTAACTTCCTCTTTCGGTAAGTTAATGTCATTGAGTTTTTTGATTTGTTCTCGATATGCTGTTTCACTGATTGTTACGGGAAAAAAATAAAGTTTTAACGTCTTCTGTTCAAAACAATATTGTTATAATAGCACATAAAGCTGCAAAAAGGCTTCAGAAGTCGACCGTCCCTTTTAGTCCCTGTATTGTTCCTATTCACTGGAATTTCCTAATTACATTATTAATCGAGAAAACAGGTACTCAAAATTACTTTTGCCTTCTTACCATTTTCTCACCTCGTGGGCATCCATTGTTTTTCATTTTCAGAGTGCTCCCCAGCAGCTCGGAGGAGCCCGTGGTTTCCGAATATCGGGGCAAACTTTTTAATTTTTCATCGCCTGGCTTCTCCAAACAATACTTGCAAAAACCTTGCGAGGGTAATTAAAATCCGAGACCCCGGTGAAAGCTATCCAGAAATGCTAATTTCACGAGATGCTTGACCATTTTTTACGCTAAAGTTGGCAAAAGAAAAACAAAATGAAACTACTTATATCACATTTCTTGGAAATTCATTCATTCATTCGTTTTCCAGCAGCATATTGCCTGTCGGCTGAACATCCCACCCTGAATTTGAGATTGGATTTAAATGATTTATGAGGCAAAGGAAGTACAAATCTTGGCACAAATTGGGAGGCCCGAGTTTCTTATTGGGCATCAAATCTGGGTGTAAAACTGGCTTGTAATTGCTGCTTTCTGTTTAACTCAGCTGGTAGTTCTTCTAGCACTTATAAACTAATGTAACACGATTTTAAAAAACATTTCCTAACCTTGTTGAAATGAAGTTACGGCTCAGCACAGGTAAGTTTGAACAAATGTCAGAAATCATGCGGCTGTGAAAAGATGTAATTACGTGCAACAAGAGCTCGTCTATAGGCGCGTGCGTGGGTCGCAAAGGTAAAATAAAACAATTTGAGTCGTTCTTGGCAAATCTTCAGTGCTCCGGCTGCTTATTAGAGGCAAGCTTTCCGTTGTGCTGAGTCATCGTTTGGGATTCGTTTTCCTCGGTGTATTTTTAACATCAAAACGTCAGCGTCTAATCCCCCCCCCAAATGCTAAAACTACAGAGGGCACCCCGCGACAAACTTGGACCGCGTTCGCCTCCTTGTTTCATTATCAGGGAACACGTTTCCCTGTCAGAAAATCCCCTGCTGTGGCTCCATTAGCACACTGCATATGTTTCCTGCTGCGATGAATGGCTGTGAGGTTATGCATGCTAAGCGCACGTGCAGCCGTAAATATTGTTGCTTCCTTTCGTGCACCTCTTAGTTTTATCTCCCACCATAAATCTCCATGTCTCTATGTGTCACTTCCACGTGCTGCCATGTGACTACACCCCTATGTTTGCGTTTTATCATCGCACTTTAGGTGCCCTGGAACATTTCCGTAAGATTTACACGACCTGTTTGTTGTAGAGCGTAAACATCCTAAAGCCTCTTTGAAGCAAATAAACACTCAAATGCCGCATGGAGAAAAGGTTTACCATATATCAGAGCTGCCCGTATGTAAGTGACAGAACCTCATGCACAATATATACCAATAGCCCTGTAATTGGCCAAACGCATCAAAAATTCATAACACTGTCTGGCTACTGTTGTCTGTCATTAATATGAATTAAAAGGAGGGTTTCTATATAAATTAAACATAATGTTGATTTATTTTTCTTAAACACAGTGCGAGTGAATGAATACACTCAAACAAACAAAAAAAAAAAGGGTGAGCACCCGGAAGAAATGATATGTAAATTATTCAGTTTGCAAGAAAGTGCCAAGTATAAAATGGGCACGGAAGGACACAAGTGGTGCAGTAGTGTTATCAAGCAGTTGCTGGAGGATCCAACAGTGCTCAGACAAACGAGTTAAGGCTACCAGACACAGAGAATGTCTCGTAGATGTATTAGACATGGTTGCTAGCGGCAACCAGCCACTTAATGGAGTTTGGTATGGTTCATATTGAGGGTTTGCAGGAGGCTGGGTGGTCGTACGGGGCAGCTGCTTGGCATGTGGGGCATACAGATGTTACAATATCCAGACCCTCCAGGATTTCGCGATGTTGCGATCGCAACTATTAATGCAAAATCAAGCAAACCCCGCGAAATCGCGACTTTTTGCAACTTTGCCCAAAACGCCGCAACTTTCCCGCAACTTTAACCCAATATTTATTGTTTCTGAAGCGATTCGCCACCGTTTCTGCGGTCTAGTCTCCTCTTTGTGGGTTTGTGTAGCGTGGAATACAAAATAAGCCCAAATAACTCAGGAAGAAGACACGTGACGTCACTTCCTGTTAACATCAGAATGCCGGGAGCGTGCAGGAGCAGCGACCGAAGCCAAAATGTGCGCTAATGCTTCACATTTGCCCACAAAGATTTGGATGTTGGATATTCGCGCTCCGCGGAGTTAGCGGCGTTTAGCTCACGGCTGAGCCGAAACAGCAACGCTGATGTCGGCGTTTTTGTTGTTTATTGATTTTAGCTTGAAAAAAAATTGCAACTTTTAGGAAAACGCCCGCGAAATCCTGGAGGGCCTGATTTGTTGATGTGGTTTGCACTTCAGGGCCACCGTAATAGTCTTTGGGTGTTAAACACGGCAGAGGATTTGTCATGCTTTGGGCCAGTGCCGAACATATTGGAACGGGGAACGGGTTTACGGGTGTCGTGCGTGAATATTCAAACGAACTTCCCCTTAACATTTTCAGTGAACTCTGAACTTGCGTAATTTGTGCGACTCAGTCTGGCGACATTAAATGTTCTTTTGACAGTGAACAGCTGCCGAGGAAGAGTTTGGACAAACTTTAGCTGCTTTATGTTAAAAAAAGAGTTGTTATGTTTCCCTTAGAAGGCGAGATCTATTACTCTCAGCTGTCTGCTGTGTACTCCTTACAATCAGGCTGTTGTACCTTTGTCTTCGTACTCAGATCTTTGCAGAGATCTCTTTCATGCCTAAAAACTAGAGGCTTGTGCCGTAACCACCAAAAGAGAGCTTATGCCAAGTTGTGCCTGCAGGCCCAGTTATGTATTTCCCCCGCAGGTAGACTTCAGTCGAGCAGTGGCTGATAAGACGGATAAGAGACGATTCATGTCAGCACAGAGAACAGAAGAGAATAAATCAGGCTTACAGAGCTGGCAGAAAGCAAAATGCGAATGTGTGTGATGAAGCTAACTCGTTACATTATCTATCAGCAATTCACCTTTTTGGGTAAGTTTCTTTCAGAAAAAAAATGAAATGATTCTGAACTACAGGGTCGGCCGTTTCTATGGATACGCCTGAATAAAATGGCAGTGGTTGGTGATATTAACTTCCTGTTTGTGGGGGGGGGAAACTTTTCAAGATGGGTGGTGACCGTAGCGGCCATTTTGGATCCAACTTTTGTTTTTTTTCAGTGGGAAGAGGGTCATGTGACACGTCGAACTTCTTGGGAATTTCACGAGAAAAACAACGGCGTGCTTGGTTTTAACGTAACTTTATTCGTTCATGAGTTATTTACAAGTTTCTCACCGCTTATGAAATGTGTTCAAAGTGTTGCCCGTTTTGTTGGATTGTCAATGCAACCCAGTTCTTCCACTCCCACTTCCTGGAAAGTGGATTGGTCGTCGTGGGCCAGTTGAATGCCCCCCAAGGTCTCCCGATCTGACCCTCTTAGACTTTTATGTTTGGGGTCATCTGAAAGGCAGTTGAGATGTGCAGCACCTGAAGCTACGGATACTGGAAGCCCGAGCTCGCATTTCTCCTGCCGTGTTGCTGTCAGCGTGTGAAAAGTGGGAGAAGAGGGTTGCAAAATTATAAAGGCTCTAAGTTGGCAACAAAACGTGTGGACTTGACGGTATTTTAGACCATAAGAAGTGGAAATTAGGTTCTCTTATAACCTTAATTTATCACAGTGACTATATTGGGTTCCGAACATCTGAATCCTCGTGCATCACATCTCTAATAGTTCCAAATAAACACAGAGCCGCGTAGAGATCATCCCTGCAGCTGCAGTACAGCACGACAACCTAAAAACCAAGAACCGATTGTTTCCATAAGATTTCTTTTGTACCAATGTAATCCTGTAACAGTTGTCTAAACATCTGTATGCAGTCCCTGGCACCGTTTCAGCATCCTTGCGATGGTGCCAGTGTGTGTGGAGGTAAACAAATGCCCGTGGTTGTGCTGTGAAAATTACTGGTTTAAATGAAGATTAGTTAGACAAGATCCTGAAAGCTGGTAATTGGGATTTTTAGGGAACAAGATCCAACAATTCACGTCTCTGTTGACTTAATGGATCTACAAAATATGGGGCCACCCAAGGACTTCCCACCATGAAACACATTGAAATTCATAAGAAGCAGCAAATTAAAATATGTACCTAATATGTATATTTTTTTTAAATAGCTGTATTGGACATTAAAAGTGACTTGCATGGAAAACTGGCCAAAATCATAACCAGCATATGACTTCCAAGCAAAACAGCCCTTAGAAGTTAAATATATATATATTTTTACCACCTCTTGAAAGGTGTAAAGTTGTAGACAAACATGTTGTCTGTTGTGATTTAGCAGTGTCACACCACACACCTAAAGGGAAAAGCACTCAATGCTTCTCCCACTCTCACACACATACATACTTTATGGAAACAACAATGGTGCCAGGGCAGAAAGCTGTTGCCTTTGTTGAAATTACAGAGGCAAAGATTTAAAAAAATAAATAAAAATAAAAACACTCCCACACAAGCTCAGCTTTTACAATAAACATACTGAGAGACTGAGGTAGGAAATGGTACTTCTTGGGTTTTTTTTTTTTCCTTTTAAACAGCGAAAGACAACAGAGATAAGATCATTTTATCTGCTATATTAAATGGAAATGGAATTTAGGTACAGATTTTCAACTGAGCTTTGTTGCTTTAACGAGTTTTCAGACCCCTCTAGCGAGTCTTTTTTCAAAAAAGGGAGACTAGAAACGTTCAGAGACTGACTTAAAAGCGCGTATCGGTCCTACTTTTCTCAACAAGAAGCGGGAGCTTTCCGTGGGCTCCTCATCCCAAAGCGCTCGCGAGTCCAGCTTCGTGCCGTGCCCTTCCCAGCTGCAGTCAGAGCAGGAGATGTCCCCCCCCCCTCCATGTCCAGACTACAAACGAATCTGATAGGCTCAAAGGTGCCACTGAGTCATCCCGCCTTGGCGTAGAGTTAAAATTTTCTTTTGCCCCTTTCACACGGACCCTAAAGGTCCCGGCTCCACTCTACTTGGCTCGCTTTATCGAGGCTGGCCCTGCTTCTTTGGTCCCTGCTTCGGAGCAGGGCCAGCCGGGTGGGCGGCCCCAGCTTAGCTCCTGTTCACTCATTGGTCGTGGGTGTGACCAGATGCGAGCATAAAGAGCGAAGGTAGGAATATAACCAACAGCGTTAGCTTACCCTGCAACGTTTCTGCCGTCTGTCCCCCAGCTGAAGGCGCTGTAAAGCCTGAAATCTCCGGCGGATAACAGCTGTCCTACTCCGCGCAACAATGGCGGCATCCAGAGCATTTCTTCCACCGCGCCTCTCTTCCTGAAGTCTCAGGAGAATCCCCATAAGTTTAAAAAACAGCAACAACACAGGGCCAACGTTGTCCATAGCGCTTCCGTTGTTTACACAACTTGCGCCAAGTTTCGGTAGCGCAGCCCTCCTCCCCCGCGGCCTCGCCCCCCACAACACGAGGAGGCGTTCCTCTGCTACCGACCAAACTGGCCGTTGTGAACGCGATGCGTCCTTTATAGAGCCGGACTTCTGAATTAGGGGCCGTGTGAAAGAGGCATTTGTTTAAAATACGTCAGTGTACTAAAATAACTGGGATTGATGTTTAAAGCAGGATGAGGGGCACATGAGGCCGTCTTGGGCCACGTGGAAAATGGCGGGACAAAACTCATTTGGCGAGTACTAGAAGCATAGCGACGTCATGATTGCCTTCACGCTAAAGGGTTTCATTTTTTTCCACGTTCAGGTAGTTTGTGTTGGAGAGCAATATGCAATGTGACAGTGGCTTAGGGCACCAAAGCTTGGTTAGAGTTTACACAACTTTATTAAACCAGACGCCATTCAAACTGGCATATCCATCCATTTTTCTCTATCCACCCTTTTTTCTGCCGAGGGGAGCTGGTGCATATCTCCAGGTGGGGTACACCCAGGACAGGTTTGCATCATAGGGCCGCAGAGACAAATTTAGTTACCAGTTACCCTAAAATGCATGTTTTTGGTCTGGGAGGAAAGCGGAGCACCCATAAACACCCCACACATGCACAGGGAGAACATGCAAAAATGATTACTGTTCAAGCACTTGGTTTTAAGTTTTAGTTTTGCCCCTAATGTTACAGAATCTTCAAACGGATTCACATCTTAAGAGACACAAAACGACCAAATACACTTGCAGGAACCGTGGGTGGCATGTGATAGCATTAAATAAATTTGTACATAACCAAGCAAAGTACTCAAGGATCATAATGGCATCCATTAATAGTCTGGGTGGCGTCAGAATAAAATAAACACCCCAGAGAACGTGATTAACAAGTGACATTTGGAGGTAATACGTGCACAGAAAACCAGCACTAATGGAGTTTAAAACAGAAATACGGACTATTATAGGCTTCAACTTTGGTAATGCTTCAATGTGTAAAAAATAAATCAAATGCTCTGTTCAGGTAGACTACTGTGTTGGCACAAGGGAAGATGTTTATTAGAAAAAAACAAATTATCTCTGCCAATGAGTCCATCCAACACACAAAAATTACCTCTATAACTGTCTCCACAACAAAACTTTTGTGTCTAGATTAATGGTTAATGCTTTTTCGACCCTGTTCATCTGTTTTAGTCCACTTCCTGCTTTTGCGGCGGTCTCCGGTCTGCTTGCTTTCACGTAAGCGTTCGATCCGCGCCAGAGTTCACTTCAACCAAACCGAGACCGAGGTTTTAAGGCGAACCGGAGTTCGCCTTTTTCAGAATTCGATTGCGCGTTCACACCCCTCCCCAAACGAACCGGACCTGACACATTTGGTCCGCTTTAATCGAAGCAGAGTTCGTTTCCAGCGTTGGTCCCGGACTTTTTGTGCAGGTGTGAATACAGTCATGCGAACTCCGGTGGGAAACAAACAACCGGACCGAGACCCGCTTTTTGAGGTGGTCTCTGTCCGCTTCCAAACCAACTCTGGTGTGAATACAGACCGGACTTGAACCGAACTAACTACGTAAAGCATGCGCCTTTTTGGACTTCACGGGCCACCGTTGCTAAGCATCGTGGGACAAATAGCATTATTTGCTGCTAATGCTAACACCACCTCACGCATTTGCCGGCGCCGTTCCAAAATTCGAAGTAAAACGTCATTAAACCGACGTTGAATGGGCTGCTCTTGAATTTCAAAATGGTGCTGTAAATGTACCAACAGAACGAATGTGCACATAACTAATCCAGCATGCAGGACTTCCATCTTTATTTCCAACCGCTGCCCCCGTCTTTCTGTCCAATGGGAGCAATGACCGTCACCCATGTGGCTTTGTTTATAAATTATAGTCCGCTTACAAAAAAAAGCACAATATGAATGCAAACCGCACCAAACGAAAAAAATAAAAAGTCCATTTTTGGTCCGGACCAAACATATATTTGTGGCTTCCCTATGTTGGAAGGAGTCACTTGTTAGAGCTGCGATTTCCATCTCTACTTCAGTTACCTCATAAATAATAGTGACTTCAGTAAGGACATTTTCTCCAAACACCTGAAAACACTTAAACTGCTTTAAATATTTTAACTTCTATGCTGTCATTTATGTAGATTCAGCTCTTAATTGGGTTGCCAGGTTTTTGTTGTTTTTTTTTGTTCCCCAATTTCAGTCAATTTGGGAAAGATTTTGATAAGTCTAGTAATATGTTGTAATGTCTTCACCCTTTGGTAAATCTGGCTTGGTCATTGTGGGAAAGCTGTCGATTGGGGTTTAGTGAAGCGTATTATATCAAGTGTTTTTAAAGATGACATTCAAGGCCAAGAGTCCTTTTCGTATGGATCGCCAACGGCTATTTACGGAGGCAAACCAACTGAACTCTGGTTCCTGCCATCGGAAACGTGCTGCGAAGGTCACTTGCTTTATACATAAACACCAATGGCGGCTCTCTGCTGGAGAGCCTGAAGGTTTCGAGTGCACTTTGCTGATGTGCACTTGAAGTGAAGCACTTACCCCGAGCGTTCCGTGCCGGAAATGACCCTGCCCTTAGACATCCATGTAAACGGGAATATTATGAAGGTCTTGCATTTCTTCCAGTGAGCTTGACCCTAACCTTTATTGTAAATCCAGTGCTTCCCAGGAGAAAAAAATACAAAAATCTTTCATTTCTCTCCAAGTGATTACCCATATCACACAAAACAGTCAATATTGATCTTCCATGAGTATGGAACTTGAGGAACTTGAATATATACCATAACCTAGGGAGAACTGGATACTCCAGTAATTACAGCATCATCCTAATTATGTAATAACAAAGTGTAGTCTTTATTTAGGCAGAACACATGACTGGTAAAACATGTATTTGTTGTGACAGCTTCGGCGTGCCGTTGCAGAGGGTAGGGAAGGACGAACGCAGGCTCCCCTCTGGGAGCTGCCCAGTAAAACCACAGCAAAGCGCCGCTCATGTAACCCGCAGTTTCTGCATCGTTTCTTAAACATGACTTCCTTCCTTCCACCTTTTACTACTATTTATCTGATCTGAATTGCTTTTGATCCAAACCTGGCTCAGGTAAAGGCTGCACACCTGAAAGTGAAGTTTAGTGAAATTTATTTATATAGCACTTTTCAACACAAGAACAGAAATTACAGACAAAATACAAGAGAGAAAACTAAACCAAACAACAATCCGGCTAACAATATCCAAAATAGGAACTAAATGGATAGAAATAAAAACATCAATGCAGTTTAATCCAAGAGGTACCAAAAGAAGGCCCGCTAACAGCCAACATGATATAATAACTAATTGTACAGACTAACGGTACCGAACTATCTAAAAGTACCCCAGGCCCGCTATGCAGCCGAAGTAAGAATGACTAACTAAGATAATGAAAGCGGGAGGGAAGGGGAGGAAAAGCAAAGAAAGTACGCTGGTACATTCTCGAATCCAAATAGCCGAATTTCAGGTCTAATGCGTTGTTCATAAACGAGCAGCTTCTCCAAGATTTTAAGCTTTTTCCATATTCTGAGTCCAGAAATGGCATTTAGTCCAGAGGCCATTGTCTTTGATGGTGGAATATTAGCCATTTTGGAGTAGTTTGCAGTTTCGCTCCCGTTTACAGCCTGAGTGCTGGTCGATCCGTGAACCCATCGACGAATTTGACGATAATCCAGGTAACTGCCTGGTCCAAAGAGCAGAAACCCAAATATGCAAGGAACCTCTTCCACTCCTGCCAGGAATCCACTGTATATCCAGCAGGACATATCCCGAGACTGGACTCTCCTTCACACAGTCAAGAAAATTTGATCAATTGCGTTGAGAGACCAGCTGATCAGATCCATATTCCTTAAATTTTTGGAAAATATGTAAAAAGAGGCTTTGAAAAAGAAAACGGAGGGGAGGGCACGAGGAGACAGAGAGAAGAATATGTCCGCCTTCCACCAGGGCAAAAAAAAAAAAGGGTCTTAGGGACCTTTACCTTAAATCAAGAACAAACGAGTTCTTACCTAAAAGTGGAAATAGTGCAGTCACTCATACACAAACGTAGAGACATAATGTATTCAGGCCTTCACATGCGCACACACAGGGGAGCGTTAAATAGGAGGGAAGCCCGCAGGGAGCCTGTTGAAGTAAATTACCTTTATACGTAAGTCTATCAACAGTCAACGCTAATATGCAGCAGTACAATTGAATCATTGGCGCAATTATCTCAGTAACTGTCAGCTGTATTTTGTGTTCGGCGCAGTTGCATCACCCTAAAATAAACGGCTGTGTGATTGTGAGAAGAGAATAAAATCACGTGAGGCAAATAAGACCACCAGTTGCATTTTATCATCCAACGTCCGATGATAACATATAAAGAAGTTTATGTCAAAATGAAATTAGGGCCTCGTTTCATTACAAAGTTCATTATATTTTCCATTCATGTCGTTAGACAATTTTATCCAAATCCACTTACAAGTAAAATAACGTTATGACCTCAGGATGTTAACTCTCATGTGACCTTTTAAGCTAATTACTGGCTAATTCCTCACTATAAATGAGATTTTTTTTTCTTTTTATAATGCCCTGAAGGCTATTAAACATGGTTTTTGATGTGACCAGAATGAATTAGTGAAACTGAAATGAGTCCGCTTTGTCCTGACGTTTTGTGTCTTTGACTTAATACCACAAATATTCTTCTTGAAATACTTTTTAGGGATTAATAAACGCTGATGACGCTTTTTATTCTAAAGTTAAGTGAGCTACAGTGTTTTTCAAGATGGTTGCCGCAGCTAATCACCCTTAGGCAACACAAAAAATGTCTAGAATTCAGTCAGTTTTGCAGATGTTGAGCTCAAATTTGGTGTGGCACAAGATCTTGCAAGATTGCGTGAGACCGCTCATGATACCTTCAAGGTTTAACAAAAACAGCAACAACTTCACTATAATTTTCAAAATAAGCTGATCTCAATGTGAAACTCTTGCATGAAAGGTGGTGGATGATATGCATTCCCTCAGGGTTTGCTATGTCTTTAATTTGAAGCTGAAGTGAGCAGAATATTATGATTAAAAAGTTGTATTTGTTGTACTGAATTGGAAGTTAATAATAATACATTTAATTTATAGGGCACTTTACATTCAAGAATCTCAAGTTGCTACATCAGATTAGATCAAACATGGCCATAAAAATTACAAAACAAATAGGTTTTCAGTCTGTTTTTGAAGGAGTCTACAGTCTGTGGTTCCCTTAAATAAGGGGTGTCCAAAGTCGGTCTTCGAGGGCCGGCATCCTACATGTTTTAGTCCTCTCCCTAGTGGTTGTAACAACCTCCTCAGCAATTCAGTGTTCTGCTTAGGCCTTCTAATGAGCCATCATTTGATCCAGGTGTGTAAAACCAGGGAGAAAACCAAAACATGCAGGATGCCGGCCCTCGAGGACTGATTTTGGACACCTCTGCCTTAAATGATCTGGAATTGAGTTCCACAGACGGTCCCCCATGGTACTGAGCTTTTGTTCTGGGGATTTGACGAGCGCAGGAGTTACCAGAACGCAGAGAGCGAGTTTTATTGTGTGGAAGGAGCAGTTCTTTAAGGTACGGGGGTGCATTGCCGTGTATACACTGGTGGGTCAGTCCAGTCGTAAAGATACAAAGGCATGGACAAGTTCTTCAGCGTCCAGTTGAGAAAGTAATGGGATGAGACTGGCAATGCTTTTTCGATGAAGAAAATGAGGTTTTGCACAGATGTTTCACACAAGTGTCAAAGGAAAGGCAAGGATCAAAACGGACACCAAGGTTGGTGACAGTAGTGGAAAGTGGGCTGTGATGGGGGACGACTGAACCTGATGAGGAGTGCCAATCAGCATTGCCTCAGTTTTTAGAACTATTCAGTTGAAGATAGTTGTTGTTCATCCACGACTTTATGTCCTCCAGACAGGCTGTGAGTGAGGAAAGTGATGATGAAGAGGATGTAGAGGGAGAAGCAGATGGATACGAGTCTATTTTTATATAAAGCTGCGTGTCATCAGCATAACAATGGAAGGATATACCACGAAACACGAAAAATCTTAATAGTTTACCAATGAGTTATTGTCTATCCCCACAAAAATTGGAAAAACAAAGAAATTTCTCAGAATAAATCAGTTAAACTGCTTTGCAAATATTAGAGAAGTTTATTCCATCAGTTTTTTTGTAAATGTGATGCAGTAGCATTTGCAGCTAGCACTTGCTGCTAGCTAACAGCAAATGTAATCGCTAGTTTGCTTCAAGCGAAACAAAAGTAATTTGTAGCCAGATTAATGCTGAGTATCATTGACATCTAAAGTTGATCTGGAACTTGAGAAACTAGCAGGCTAACTGTTGTGATATGCAACCAGGCTAACTATTATTAGCAAAACAAGTTGATGACATTAGATGCATTCAAACACTGCAGCAACATATTTCCTTATAAAGACATCACTAATGCCCCTTTTCCACTGGCTCTAGTTGAGCAGCCACGCTCCACTTCACTCTACTCGTAGGACAGCTGTTATCCGCCGGAGATTTCAGGCTTTACAGCACCTTCAGCTGGGGGACAAACATTGCAGGGTAAGCTAACGCTGTTGTTTATAGTCCTATTACTTCGCTACCGTTCCAAAATTGTCTATCAGTGTTTTCTTCGCTCTTCTTACGCTTCAATCTGGCCACACCCACGACCAATGAGTGAACAGGAGCTAGCTTGCGTCACCCACGAAAGCAGGGCCGGCCCGGTTGGAGCCTGCTTCGAAGCAGGGCCAAAAATTGCCGTTGGAAACTCTCGCAAAGCGAGCCGAGTAGAATGGAGCCGGGACCTTTAGAGCCGATGGAAAAGGGGCATAAGCTATGTGTAACTAATTTAATGGGAACACACTGACAAATGTAAAAGAAAAACATTTTGTAATTGTAGATACTGCAACTTTTTATCCAGGAGGCATTCATTTTGGATTTTTAGGTTGTGGTTGGTCAGAAATCTTTAACTTTCTGGGACTTTCGGAGGCATTTTGGTTGATTTTCGTGGCTTAGAACCAGGAAAGTCTTACTTTGGAGGACAAAGATAAGACCCGCTACCAGTGGAAGACGAATCAATTGAAATCTGACAGCTGAAAGTAAGTTTTGTATGAATATCCGTCTTGCCATGTCCTGGATAACTGGGAACCTAACCAGCGTCATCTTTCATAATCCCAATCCTGCTTACTTTTTTAAAAAAAAGGGAATTACAGCATTCTAGAGGTAATTGTTTGTGTGGCTATGAACCATGAAATAAGTTTAGACAATATCCAATTTGATAAAAAAAAAAAAAAAAACAACATCTGTTTTAATGTTTCTGCAAGAACAGCATACCACCCAAAGCTCAAATCCAAGCTCTCACACAAACACCTACCTCTGAAAACAATGGAGATAATTAGTAATGGATGTTCCTCCGGGGTGTCAAATTGGGCTCATTTACGTCTTCATTTCATCCTGCTCCACTGGCGAGATGAGCAGCTGTTAACCCGCTGCGCCTCCGCAGGCTTTCCGCTGATGAGAAAGTGTTCGCCGATCGATTTCTGCAGCTTTCACTCCGAGGGCTCCGATCGCCTCTTATATCAACTTTCCAGCTGCGGCTCTCTACTAATGGTGACGCTAACAAGCTACGGAATCACACGTTGCATAAATTAACAATGAAACAACCGAAGACCAGCGATCTTGTGTTGGTTTCTCATTGCTAATTTAGAAAGGCAGCTACGATTTCGCAAATTCTAACATCTTCAAGGCCGCTTTCTGGATATGAAGGGTTAGAGATACCATGTTTTTACTTGCCCTCTTCTCATGCAATCATTTCTATTATTTCCACCTAGGTTTATCTGAATACCACCTCTGAACCTCTGAAGTCTTTCTTATTGAATCCATCGCCTGTCATTCAGGTGATTGTAATTAACTGTAAGATCTGTTGGATGGGAAAATCTAAATTTGTTTGGTTCTTGAGGATCAATTTGAAGGTTCCTGGATTAAAAAGCCATCTCATTAAGAGTTTAAATCTTTACTGAATTCATTGGACTTTGGCGTTTCTCTCTGCATGCCGCACTGTTTGCTCCATAGACTCAAAAAGGAAGAAAAAACAAAACAAAAAACGTCCTTGATTCCCAGGTTGTTGTCCACGGCGCTCTCTCTCTCTCTTTTTCTGCGCCTGCATGCACTCGCTTATCTCGACTCCCAACCCACCAACTGCTGCAGTTCCACATTAACACATTGTCCTCCTTTGAAGTCTCCCCTCCAGTGAGCCCCCTAGTAAGGAAATTTGTTACGTTCTGCTCTTCCTCCCGAAAAGAATCCGCTCGTCGCTGGCATTGAGTGACCCCCATCACGAAAAGGCACTATCGTTCACGGGTAAACCTTTCAGTGATCAAAATAATTTCACTTTTTAGCAACGGTATGCGTTTTAGACCCTAGTCGGGACAAAATAGGGGCTCAAACAAGATGTCGTGGTCCACTCTTTAAAGGTAGAAAGTACTTTAACGATCATTAACGAAACAAAGCATTTAGTGAGTATGTCGTTTATAACAAAACACTGATGTTGAATCCATAATTTAGTCCTGATGGTTTTTAGTGTTTGTCAAACAAAAAATAGATACTAAAAATCTCTTAGTAGCATAACTTCCTGTCAACGTAACTCCCATATGAAGACAAATCTGCTCCATGTCCTTGGAATGAATCGAAGAGACGGGATGTAAGTGGTTTCTTAAGCAACAGACTACAGGATGGTTGATGTTGTTGTGTCTAATGGAACCCTTAAGTTCAGTAATTCTTTAAGTGGGCAGATGGTTGTACCAACGGAGAGTTCAATCAAGGCCATTTCAACTAGTGGTTGGCTCCATCTCTTTTCGGAGTTTCACCTGGACCATCGACAGTCTTGAGCCGATTATGGAAACAAACAGTTCATGGGTCATTTGTTGGAGGAAAGCGAGGTTACTGCATCGAGGATTGGGTAATATCTATTTCTTGTGAAGTCTTTTTGAATAATTAAAACAAGGCAAATTAATAAAATGTTATCTGGGTGATGTTCTGTGGAGGTCAGATAGAGATGTGGCCTTGTTTTCTGTCCATACTTATACAGACGTTTTGCAGAAACATTCTGCTGCAGTTATATTGATCATTTATATCCAAGTGACCTGTTTGATGAGAAGATTTTTCTTAAAATGGAGACATAATAGACCACTACTTAGGCCACTTTTGTCTTAGTGTTTTGCACACACAAGAATCGAGCCAAGAATCCCCATCCTGTCCATCGTCACGAGACTAGAAGCTGGAAGTTGAAGCCACACAGGATGAGTGCCCCCTAGTGGCTGGCTGCAGTACAATTTTAAAGTCCCCCCCCCCCACCATGTAAATGAATGGAAGATGGAATGGAAAAAGTATAATACACTTGACATCATTCAGTCCCTCCAGGATTTCGCGGGCATTTATTGTGATTGTTGCGGCTAAAATGCCTGATTTCGCGGGGCATTTTCCTAAAAGTTGCAATTTATTTTTACTAAAATCAATAAACAACCATAACTTTTAATATAGAAACCAAAAATACTTCCTAGTTTTGTAAGATAATTCCCAACAAACATTGACATTCTCAAAAGATGCTTTATTTGAGAACTTTGATAGCTTCTAAACTGACATTCATGACCATTTCTGGATTGTCCCTGGTCTGCAGCTCTCCTCACATGTTGTGGATGAGAGTATGTGGTATCAAAAAAAATAATAAATAAAACAGCCCCATATCCCTAGGGCGCAGACTGCTTCCAAAAATACAATATGGTGGCTTTAATTTGGGCGGTGGAATTTATCGAAGTTGCAGTTATGCTTCTGTTGTGTGCTGGAAGTTACTTATTGAAAAAAGTGCTTTTTCCCCCAAAGATGGGATATTTATCTGTTTAATAAATATTGGAAGTAGTGTAGTCAGGTCTTTATTTCAAATTTATAGCAATGAATTGGGTGTTGATGTGCATTAGTCATTTTTTAGACGTGTCATTCAGTTGGATAAGATTCAAAAATGGGGATTATTTGGGCAATAATATTATGATTTTACAGTTCTGACTGTAGGGTAATCTGGATCTCTCCCTCATAGTAGCACCAATAATACTTCTATTTCCGTAGTTCCCTCTGTGGCGATAATAGAACCACATCGCACACTTGAACAGACGCTGCATCCACAAATAAGCATGTTTTCTTCCCACTGGTAAATATTCTGACTACAAGCAAGGTCTCTCAAACACTGTGGCCTTGAGCTTGCCAAAAACAGAGATTATTCCGAACTAACTTTCGAACTTTCATTTGAAACTGTTCGGGCTGCTACAAGCCAAAATTATAATTTTTTTATGTGCGACATGTTCAGGTTTTTAGTGCCTAATGAAAATTTGTTCACTATGTTGCCGTTTGATGAGCGATGAAAAATTAGTACATGCAGTTTTACAAACTTAAGTTGGGAGAAGCAGTTTAAATCCCCAAAAAAGACTGTTCTCCGGCTTTCTGTTATAAAAATCTTTTATAAAAAATGTACTAACGTGGCAACCTGATCTTGACGCGTTGCACTCGAAAGGAACTGAAAGCGAGGGGAAAAAAGAGGAACGCAGCTGAAGGAGAGAAATAATGGATGGAGTCAGAAATAAGCTGCTAAGGAGGAAGAAAGGGAACGGCGGCGAGTGGCGAGGAAACTGCGGATTCACTCTGGGGAGTGTTTAGTCTGAAGCATCTCGGTCTCTTTGAACACGAGCCAAAAACAGGAGCAATTCCTTTTTAAAGCGACGGGAAGATGCTGTCTCACCCGTCCCGGGCTCATCGTTGTGGTGTAAAGGTTCCTTTAAAAGCCCTTTTAAAGAGAAGCAGGAACTATTAGAGCACCATTTCGCTTGGATCAATTCGAATGGTGCCTTGGCTGTTTCATTAGAGGCTGGGGAGTCACTTTAAGTTGTTTTTAGAAACCACTACTGTGACAAAAACGTGGTGTCTCTTTAAAAGCCTTTGGTAAACTGCTTGCTGTTGGATGTGAACACCTTCATGACGGTGAAACAGCAGGAAACAACATTCTTTAGTCTACGACGTGGCTAGATGTAGGGCAATATGGGTTCAGTCAGATAAGTGTGAAACAGAAATCGACCATAATGAATAATTTCCATTTATGACAACATTGTACGGCGCTGTGAGGAGACATCTCTGGTTTGGTTGCTTTTTTAAATTATGTTCTTGTTTTATGTTTGATCTGGCATCACAAGTCAACCCAACAAACAGGGGTTACGAGTGTAAGCTGTCCAGGGGTGTTTGGGTTTGTAGCTAAACTTTGTGTAAGTTTTTATTGATGGAAATCTTTACTGTTGCTGAGCTTTAGATGGATAGTTATGTGTAGCTTGGTATATACCTCCATATATTTATATATACTTGGTAAGGCTGATAAACTGTTAGGTAACCAAACCAAAAGTGTTAAACATTTTACAGAATGCCCTCAAATCAAAAGCAATATCCAGACCCTCCAGGATTTTGTGATGTTGCGATCACAACTATCAACGCAAAATCAAGCAAACCCCGCAAAATCGCGACTTTTTGCAACTTTGCCCAAAACACCGCAACTTTCCCGCAACTTTAACCCAATATTTATTGTTTCTAAAGTGATTCGCCACCGTTTCTGCGGTCTAGTCTCTTCTTTGTGGGTTTGTGTAGCGTGGAATACAAAATAACCTCAAATAACTCAGGAAGAAGAGATGTGACGTCACTTCCTGTTAACATCAGAATGCCGGGAGCGTGCAGGAGCAGCGACCGAAGCCAAAATGTGCGCTAATGCCTCACATTTGCCCACAAAGATTTCAGCAAAACACCGCAGTGAAGTTAGTTTGAAGTTGGATGTCGGATATTCGCGCTCCGCGGAGTTAGCGGCGTCTAGCTCACGGCTGACCCGAAACAGGAACGCTAATGTCGGCCAGCCGTCTCTAAGTGAACCAAGGGGCCGGCAGAGAATGGCTGGCCGACATTAGCGTTCCTGTTTTGGGTCAGCGGTGAGCTAGACGCCGCTAACTCCGCGGAGCGCGAATATCCGACATCCAGCTTCAAACTAACTTCACTGCGGTCGCAAACCAGTTTCCTCCCCAGCTGCAGCTGTTTTGCACGTCCTGCAGTGTAATCATGGAACATAAACGCATCGACAAACACTTTGTGTCTGCAAAATATGTGAGGAGAGCTGCAGACCAGGGACGATCCAGAAATGCTCCTGAATGTCAGTTTAGAAGCTATCAAAGTTCTCAAATAAAGCACCTTTTGAGAATGTCAATGTTTGTTGGGAATTATCTTACAAAACTAGGAAGTATGTTTGGTTTATATATTAAAAGTTATGGTTGTTTATTGATTCTAGTTAAAAAACAATCGCAACTTCTAGGAAAATGCCCCGCGAAATCAGGCATTTTAGCCCGCAACGATCACAAAAAATGCCCGGGAAATCCTGGAGGGATTGAATAATAAGCCCAACATAACATGCCAATCTATGTATGGTAGTACTTGATACCAAGATATATTTTGAGAAATGTATGTAACTAGATGCTGTTTTGATAGCCGTTATAAGGAAGTTATCGAACAACAGCAAACCAAAAGCCTTACAAACACACCGTGTCAACCTGTTAGAAATGGTGTGACAAGTCTTTTACAGTAGCTCGGCCAACTGGTTAGAGCAACCAGGTGTCTATAAAGAAATAATGACTTGCAGCCGTGACCCCGACCTCACCAGGTGCTGCTTCTGTGATCAAACACAGCTCGAGCACAAAGAGGGGGGAAAAAATAATGCAGTCCCCTCATGACTGAATCGATCAGTTCCAGTGCACACAGCTTGTTACCTTCGTCGCCGTTCAGAATACCCAGAAATGACACACTGCGAAGCTGAGGTAAGCCTCGATTTGATCCTAAAGAAAAGGGAACCATAAACATGGGCAGAATGTTTATTTTAGTGTTCAGCAGGACAATAAACGGGGAGAATTCTCAACAGCGGATGTCTGGGGGGAACGCTGCTTCAATAGGAGGTGTTGTCATTTGAATTCTCCGACTGTGATCCTTCCACCACTCTCTCGGGGAAATGCAAACACCGTGTCTCTCAGAATAGACTAAAGGGTATTTCCTTATCCGGGACTTCCACGTACCCCGTACACCGCACAACAAAAAAAAGACGGTCGCCTTTATGCTGCCACGGTTCTAAATGTGAAAGGGCTCCATATTTTACAGCGCAGATAAAAGATCAACGAACTTACGGGAGACACTCTGCATCTCTCCGAGCCCGGCTCTGGGTATCTGTGTTTTTTGTGGCGTTGACACTATCATAAAACATTTTTATCACAACCTAATCCTTTTCTTATGTCGGGTTATTTGGCGCTTTGGCGCGCTGAAAAATGACTGGATGTCATTTTCTTTTCTCAGCTATTTTTCTCCGCCTGATAAATAGACATAAACAATAACTGTAATTTCTTGCTTAGTTACGTTGACCAAGTTGTACAAGCAAACAGTTTAGGGTAAAGTTGATAAATCTGAATTATTATCTTTAAAAAGCCCCCAAAACAAAACTCCAACCGCAGGAGAAACAAGTCGGGCATTTGTAATAAATTAGACCACTTTACAACTAGTTTAAAAATTTGAGAATTCTTTCTGCCCATTTTTGAACGGTCATCCATCGCTGGGTCACAGCAGCTCTCCTCTGACCTCTGACCCCTGGCCACCCCTACGGAGGAAGCTCATTCAGCCCTTTCCATCTCCGGTCTTGTTCTTGATCCATATTTCAGGATTGCAACATAGATTGGACCAATAAATCAAGAGTTTTTTTTTTTCTTTTGGCTCATCAGCTATAAAAGAGCTAATCATTATTGTGAACAAGGTTGTTTTAAGTTTATGACATTGGTTTAATCTTTAATTATCGACGACCACCGAAGGCGAAGTGGCGATTCCTCCAGTGGGTTCCGGATCTGTGTTTCGAGGAATCCAGACAGATTTTAATTAAATTTACAGACAGTAATCATTAGATGTACATCTACAGCTAAGTAAATTTTGAAGTTAGTCGGATTCAAAATGACCACCGAAGCTAAGCAACCTTGGCAAACAAATCTGGTGACAACTCAATCAGTTTTACAGATATCGAGCTAAAACTTGGTGTACTCCGAACACATTGCACTGAAGCTTCAATACTGTCTGCCTGTTAGCAAATAATCTCGTGAATTATTGGACGGATTTTAATTAAACTCGCAAAGTAATCACTGAATGAGCATCTGTAACCGACTGACTTTTGGAGGCAACCCGATTCAAGATGGCCACCCCAAAAAAATGGTTAGAACTTGCTCATATTTACGAGACCCTCCAGGATTTCGCGATGTCGCGATCACAACTATTAACGCAAAATCAAGCAAACTCTGCGAAATCGCAACTTTTTGCAACTTTGCCCAAAACACTGCAACTTTCCCGCAACTTTAACCCAATATTTATTGTTTTTGAAGTGATTCGCCACCGTTTCTGCGGTCTAGTCTCTTCTTTGTGGGTTTGTGTAGCGTGGAATACAAAATAACCCCAAATAACTCAGNGCAAACCAGTTTCCTCCCCAGCTGCAGCTGTTTTGCACGTCCTGCAGTGTAATCATGGAACATAAACGCATCGACAAACACTTTGTGTCTGCAAAACATGTGAGGAGAGCTGCAGACCAGGGACAATCCAGAAATGCTCATGAATGTCAGAAGCTATCAAAGTTCTCAAATAAAGCACCTTTTGAGAATGTCAATGTTTGTTGGGAATTATCTTACAAAACTAGGAAGGATTTTTGGTTTATATATATTAAAAGTTATGTTTTTTAATTGATTTTAGTCAAAAAAAATAGCAACTTTTAGGAAAATGCCCTGCAAAATCAGGCATTTTAGCCGCAACAATCACAAAAAATGCCTGCGAAACCCTGATTTACAGACATTGAGCTAAAATTTATGTGGTAGTAGCTGAGACTGAGTGCTAACATCTATTACAAATCTAAATTTGCTGGGGAAAGCATTTAAAATACACTTCCTTTACTGCTGAAAACCCAAGAAAACATTTTGTTCTTATATGAGCCAGAATGATCACCTTTATTTAAAGGGTTTCCTGCCAAGCACTTCCATGTGCCGAATTATTTTCTGTTGACAGAAGTTAAAGTGCCAATTACGGTGGTTTTTATTAAAGATTTAGGAATTAATAGCTAAATCAATTAGCCTCCCAGGCTACAGCTCCATTAAGCTTTTAGCCCGTTTCGGCTTACCTCGCCGATCTGCTTTTTTTTACGCCGAGCAAAAGCTGCTGTGCCCAGCAAAAAAAAAAATCTCCCACCAGATAATTGCACACCAAAGAAAATATGCAATAACAGCAAAGGAAGATGGAGTGTTGGTGGAGCTTTCATTGTGTTTTTTTTGGGTGGGTGGGGGGGGATCTCAACAGGAGGATGCCCTGCAGGTTGGCTTTATGAGCAAACATTAGAGGCATTTCCGAGTGCACCATGTTGTAGTGGGTTATAATGGGCTACGCTGCCTGCTGAGCTCCATTCTGTCATTGTATCCAGATATATTTAAAACATTAATAACACATGCTTAACAGCTGCATTAGAGCTAAAGATGCAGTTAATATTAGTCAGTAAGATATTTTTTTCTCATCAAGAAGTACATTTTTATCAAACTAGTTGACAAATCGGAGAAACCAGATCTTAATGAGACTTATGCCCCTTTTCCACGGGCTCTAAAGGTCCCGGCTCCACTCTACTCGGCTTGCTTTGCGCGCGTTTCCACCGGCATTTTTTCGAGGTCGGTCCCTGCTTTTTTGGTCCCTGGTTCGGAGTAGTGCCAGCCGGGTGGGCGGCGCAAGCTTAGCTCCTGTTCACTCATTGGTCGTGGGTGTGACCAGATGCGAGCATAAAGAGCGACGGTAGGAATATAAACAACAGCGTTAGCTTACCCTGCAACGTTTCTGCCGTCTGTCCCCCAGCTGAAGGCGCTGTAAAGCCTGAAATCTCCGGCGGATAACAGC
>NC_051452.1:1465602-1478068 GCF_001649575.2 Kryptolebias marmoratus | reverse complement strand
GATAACAGCCGTCCTACTCCGCGCAACAATCGCGGCATCCAGAGCATTTCTTCCACTGCGCCTCTCTTCCTGAAGTCTCAGGAGAATCCCCATAAGTTTAAAAAACAGCAACAACACAGGGCCAACGTTGTCCGTAGCGCTGCCTTTGTTTACACAACTTGCGCCAAGTTTTCGTAACGCCGCGGCCCCGCTCCCCCGCAACACGAGGAGGCGTTCCTCTGCTACCGACCAAGCTGGCCGGTGTGAACGCGATGCATTCTTTATAGAGCAGAGCCGAGTGAAATAGAGCCCGTTTAAATGAGACTTAGTGGTGAGCACTGTTGCCTCGCAGCAAGAAGGTCCTGGGTTCAAACCCAGTGTCGGACCCGGGGTCTTTCTGTGTGGAGTTTGCATGTTCCCCTCGTATCTGCGAGGGTTTTCCTCCCTCAGTTTAAAAGAAAAAAACCTGCATGTTAGGCTTCCTTCAGGCCCAGACCTCCCTTGAGATTGAGATCTGAGATCTGAATGGGATTTGCCCGGTTAAATAAAGGTTAAAAACAAATCCTGTCAACATTTAAACACAGGAAGTCATAAGGTGGGCTATGCGTACCCTAAAAAAACTGATTAAACCAAACATATTGAGTTTAGGTACAGTAAATGATTTGTTTTTGTTGATTGTATGTACAAAAGTAGCTTTTTTCCAGTCTGTATCTCACTGGGCTTGGACTGAGACCAAATTGCCAACAGTTTCTTCTTCAGCTGTTAGGCAGAGGCTGACGGAAGAGCGCCGGAATCGTCTCGATGGTCGAATCCTCGCCGGAGGACTTCTCGATGGTCTCTCAGGGAGCCCCTCTCGGTCACAGCTGGTCTCGTCGGCCACACACGCCGAGCGCTCGATGAGCTCTCGGCGAACGCTCGGCAATCAAAGGTCCTTCGTAAATCTCCGTGAAAATTGTAGAAAAACTGAAGTTTTTAGTCTCTCGACGAGCGCTCGAGGATCCCTGGAGCGCTCCCAGGGAAGCGGCTTTTTTTTTCCGGGTCGGTTAAGGACTGCTGAGAGACCTGGCCAATTTCCTGGTCGCTCAATTACCCCCGTGGTCTCCATCCTGTGAATAATAGCGAAACCTTGACATCGAGGCCAAGCTTTTTACACCAATGTGACAACCTTTTACTCGTTGTTTCATTCAGTTAGGCATGAAAAAAAGGGGTTTGGTGTTCCTCTAAAGACTAAAACATATTCACACCGCTGTTCCAAAGTAATAAAAGAAAGATGAAACCCCAAGCTTGATCGTGGGGGGCGGGGTTAGCGGTAAAAGCCTGTAAAATAAGGAAGGGGGACTTAATTTATTGCATATCGAAGAGTCTTCAGGGAGAGCTCAGTTTAGCTTGGCATTTTATTCCAAACGAGCGGCCACCTGCTGAATACAGCTGGCGGGTGAAGGGACGGTTCTCTTTCACCGCGTTGTGGTTTTTCTGCAGGTGCGCCGTGTTCGCAACGGTCGCGGCGAGATGATCTCTTTGGAATTCCCCCATCACCACCCACATTCACAGCTTCTCTTTCCCTTCCACTGCTGCCGACTCTGATAAGAGAGAGCAGGAAGTATACAGAATGATCAGATGCTGAGATTTTTTTTTTTTCTTCTTTTCACCAGACAGCGTCCATAATTTGGATCACTCCAGCTTGACCTGAACCGACCAGGGTTCTTCCGTCTCTGCTTCCCAAACGCAGAATAATTGAAGTTTCCTTCCACTGAATACGTCGTATTTCACCTTGGGTATAATGCGGACTTTCAGGGCTGAAAAAACCACGAACACCTGTGTACTTTTACAGCAAAACGGGATGGATCCCTGAAGGTGGAATAAGTTGTTTAAGCGGTGCCATTTATTGTCACCTTTGAGTGTTTTGTGGGACTGGTTGCCAAAAGATGGCGGTCATGTCCGTGTGCACGTGTGTAATCGCGACATATTTCGGAGTCGACTTGATTCAAGCTGGTGTTGCAGCCGATCGACACAAAACGGCTTCAACTCGGTCATTTTTCACAGCCGTCGAGCTCAAATTTGGTGCATTAGTAGCCGAGTCGTCCGCCACCGATTAGCCCTTTTTTGAAGTCGGCCTGATTCAAGATGGTTGCCACTGTAAACTTTACGGACATTGAGCGAAAAAATACCTGATTCCCAGCACATACGTCTAGAGATCGCGATAAACTTTTTTTTTTTTTTTTTTCCAAGATTTCAGCTCAAAAGGGTGTAATTTTGTTCTATTAACGTAAGATGTTCTCAGTCTAAAGCTCTGGCACGGAAGAGGCAGGAATACAGGAAGGCTAACACTTCTTTTTGTGTTTGTTTGGTTCAGGTTAGTAATAGTGCAAGATTTGGGCAAAATGTCACTTTTTGAAATGGTCCCGTCTTCCTTGGAGAAAAGGTAACGAAACCAGAAACAGTGTCTTTATTCCCTTTAGTGATTATTGTTTTCCATTGAATCTGTAGCAACTTATGTCAGTTATGGATTATACAAAACTCAGTGGATTTACAAACACCATCCAGAGTATCTGTGTGTAAGAACGCGGGTGCGGGTGGTTCCTGGTTTTTTGTCAACACAAGGCTGCTGTTGGAGACTTTGCAGAGATAACCCTAAGTCGTGACAAGCGTCTACAAGCAAAAACATTGATTGTTTTATGATTAGAAAAACTAAATGTGCTGTATCAATGCAGGTGATTTAACACTTGTGCAAAGTGTCTACATCAGGGGTGTCCAATTCTGGTCCTCAGGGCCACCATCCTGCATGGTTTCCTTGTTTCTCTGCTCCAACACTTGATTCAGAGGTTAAATCACCTCTTCATGTCCTGCAGAAGCCTGTTAATCACCCGTTGATTTAAAACAGGTGTGTTGGAGCAGAGGCTCTGACTCTTAGCTGTGGCAGCCATCTTGGATGGGGTTGACTCCAAAAGTTAATGGGCTGCAGATGTACATTCAGTGATTTGTGGCGTGGCAATAATAAGAAAGACTTTGCTGGGGACAAAAAAAATGGTCCAAACCCTATATTCCTGAGCTTTGTTATTATTAGTAGTATTTTCTTTAAGAGGTGTCCCTTATGTCTGCTGCTCTCTTCTTAGCTCAAAGAAACAGGAGGGGGTTTGAAAAGGATTTGAAAAATCTGAATCAGACCACAGGAGAACTGTGCTACTTTGCATTTTTACAGCCGCTCTGATGACACCAGAGGTGGATGATAGGAGATGAAACCTTCCATTTTCTTTGGTATTTTAGAAACACCGTTGATGTAGCAGCATTGTCAGTACCAAAAAAAAAAAAAAAAGACTGTCCACCATCTTCAGGTCCATTTCCTGATTTTAGAGACTGGTTGACTCTGGTCAGTCGGAGGTGATTCAGTGATTCAGTCCAGATTAGGTAAGATGTTAAATAACCAAGTAATATTAGCCAAAGGGCAAAAAAATCCTTATCTCGCTTACACCTGCCCTCGTTTCCGCGTGCCCCCCCCCCCCTCTTTTTGTCTGTTTTCATTTTTCGCCACGGTCGGCCCGAATGCGTTTCGAGGGAAGATGAGGTAATTGTGTTTTCCGGCCCCCGTCGAAGTCTAAACTGCACAGGAGGGGGGAGGAGGAGATCTCTTTGGGAAAAAAAGGT
This sequence comes from Kryptolebias marmoratus, assembly GCF_001649575.2. Classification (NCBI taxonomy): domain Eukaryota; kingdom Metazoa; phylum Chordata; class Actinopteri; order Cyprinodontiformes; family Rivulidae; genus Kryptolebias; species Kryptolebias marmoratus. The sequence continues at coordinate 1,474,447 of NC_051452.1, read as the reverse complement.
GATTGGTGCCCAGTGTTTGTGTGTCTGTGAGGAGGGGGGGTTGGGAATCCGACATGATGCAAAAGCCTCCTGTTGAGGTAAACCCAAATACTGGACTGTACGTTTGATCTTTCCAGGGTCCAAAATGAGGAAAAATCGTCAGCTGATGCAACTTCTGTGCCACTCTAGGCCTTAGCCTGTTAGACTTCTGCATGAAAATCCACCTAAATTTTGAGGTTGGCTCACAAGGCCGTGTTTTTTTTCAAGAGACGAATTATGTAATGGGTGCCTACTGAAAAACTGGTCAAAATTCTGCTGACAAATAACTTTTCCCAAATACGATTAGCTTCATATTTGTGGGACTCTGCCAAGTCTTAATTAGGGACATCAAACCCTCCCTTTTCTCCTTCGTAATTACAAACATCCTGTGAATATTTCTGGGCAGTAGCTGCACCGACATAATTCATTAGTCCTTCAAACTTTCCTAGTTAAATACTTCACTCTCCATTTAGCATCATTAGCTGTTAGCATAACAATTAGCTAGCTGTTTCAGCCTTTGATTGATAGCTTTTCCCTTTGTCGGTCTTTTGATCTTTTACCTAAACTACTTTCCCTCTTGCTGAATGTCTTTATTTACCAAAAATAGCAATGGTTTTCTTTCTTTTAAAATTGAAAAACAAAAAAGGAATCATGACTCCGACTGTTGGTCGGATTACTCAGATTCCCCCCCATTTGAGCTTAGACCCGAACATGAATAATTCACGGAATCGTTAATCTCAATCATTTGCCTTCGGCTTTCTTTGGCCGATGCAAAAACGCTCTATTTATGTCTCTCTAACCCCGACTGTCTGACTAAATTTCAAAGCTTTCAAAAGTTTTCTCCGGGGCTGCACCAATCTGCCACGATGATGACGATGACAAAGATTTGTGATATAATTCAGTCACGAGAATGCCCTCTTTCTTGAGACGAAAGGAGGACATGTTTGGTTAGAAGAAAAAAAAACCAGAAGACGCCCGTCAGCAGGCCTTGTCATTTTTGTGGGTTTAAATACATGAAAATGATCTTGTTATTGAGGATTTTTAATTTTCTGGGTATAAAAAAAGAGAAATGCATGTCTTAAACCATTCAAATAAGATACGTATTTATGCCTAATTCTTACTCTACGGGGTTTAATCTGAAGTTCTCCCACCCTTTGCAGCTGTAACAGCTTCAGCTCCTCTGGGAAGTCTTTCCACAGGTTTAGGAATGTTTCTGGGAGTTTTTGGACCGTTCTTCCAGGAGCTCATCTGTGAGGTCAGACCCTGATGTTGGACAGAAGGCCTGGCTCTCAGTCTCTGCTCTGATTCATCCCAAAGCTGTTCTGTCAGGTTGAGGTCAGGACTCTGTGCAGGCCGGTCAGGTTCTTCCATCATCCATGTCTTTGTGGACCTTGCTTTGTACCCTGGAGGTCATGTTGGAACAGGAAGTAGCCGTCCCTAAACTGTTCCCACAAAGTTGTCCAAAATGTCTTGGTACAATGAAGCATTAAGAGTTCCTTTCTCTGGAACTAAGCAGCTGAAAAACAACCCCACACCATGATGCTCCCTCCACCGAACTTTACACTCGGCACAGAGCAGTCGGACAAGAACTCGTCCGTCGGATTGTCAGACAGAGGACACGTCTCCACTCCACTGCATCTGACGCTTTGCACCTGGTGATGGAAGGCTTGGATGCAGCGGTTGCCATGGAAACCCATTCCATGAAGCTCTCTGCTCTCTGAGCCGATCTGAAGGCCTCATGAAGTCTGGAGATGTTGACTCTGCAGAACGTCGGCGACCTCAGCTGAGCTTTGTGATTTTACGTGGCCAAAACGCTGTCGTTCCCGATCTCTTCCACTTTGTTATAAAACCACTAACAGCCGACTGTGGAATATTTAGTCCCGACTGGACTTACTGCACAGGTGGCATTCCGTCACGGCACCACGCTGGAATTCACTGAGCTCCTGGGAGCGACCCGTTCTTTCACTGAAGTTTGTAGAAGCGGGTGATTTTACACACCTGTGGCCGCGGAAGGGAATCGGAACACCTGGATTCAGTGACTTGGATGAGTGAATACTTTTTACAATGTGGTGTATTTCCATTGTTTGCCAAGATTAAGCGAAAAAGGTTCTTGTGCAAATATCAGATAGTCCACGTGAATATTTCATGCCTTTGAATAATCTCTGTCCAAAATATTGATAAATCTGCTCCTTCTCCTGACAGAAATGGCGTGCAGTGAATCAGGGAGTGTCTAAAACAGGATAAAAATCAATATGTCACTTTTAAAATGGGCTGACTTGTACCTAACGTGCAGATTTAGGATAGTATCCCAGAATGCACTGGGACTGACGGAAGTCCTGAACTGCATTGCTGTGAAATGCTTTCATCACAGAGAGAGACTGTTTAAAACATTTGCATTGGCATTGTTATGGAAATCTAGGAGGCCACGGTGCTTCGGATTCTGTTCGCCGCAGAGACAGAGAGAGAGGGAGGAAGCTGGGTGACCTGTCAGGGCAAAGCAGGAGGAAGAAGGTGAGATGAGTGAAAGACTCCCAAGATCGCATCCCAGAGGTGAAACCCAGTGAGTCGTTGCCACAGCAACACAGAGCTTCTCATTGTTATTTCGTGCATATGCATTCTGTTTGTTATTTTTTTTTCATGCCATAAATGTTTAATGTTCATAATGTAGGCCTGGTTTGCATTTTCATTTATACCTGGTTGAAGTTTGAGGGAAAAGCACGTTTACGCTGGTGACGATTGCCGTTCGTGGGTCCCAGTCCCCCTGGAGTGCTCTTTAGCCCCGCCCCCTTTTGTGTACTACAGCGAAGGATTTACCCACAAGTCATCGCTGCACGTGACGTTTTGATTTGATGTTTTTCCGTTATCTTTATTGACAATGAAAGGGTTTTGAATCAAACGGCAGAAATATGGCGTCTGTCACAAAAAAAGCAGTTTTTAAATGTAAAGTATTGACGTAATTCTTGTTTCAATCTGATGTACAGGTGTGAATACGATCAACAAGTCAGAACAAAACACATCTGAACAGATAAATATCTCCTGCAACGACTTTGGAAAGCAAAAATACCTGAACTGTACTCTTAAAATCGTACTGGCACCTTCTTAAAATGCCAAAACAGGGACCGGTCGGCCATGTTGGATGGATGTCACAGTTGCGGTCCCAAACCATTACAGAATAATTCACGGTTGTGTTTCAATAAAAGTGTCATTATTCTGCCACTGCCTCAGGAAAGTCGGAAAGGCCGACACTGAACCGCGACACTTCCGCACAAATAGCAGCGAGACCTTTGCCAATAAGAAAAACGGTGAACATTAGCACTCGTTTATTTCTTACTCGTTATTTCACGCCAGTTTTTTGACCACGACCGGGAATGGCAGCTATCTTTGGTCTGTGCCGCAATAAGAAGTACTCCTACTTGAAATACATCAGCTACGTGGGCGAGGTCTGACGTTGACAGCCTGGAGTTGTATTCGCCTCGCTAGTTGTTGAACCGTTGGAGCATATTTCTTGTTTTTTTTTTTAGGTGTATCTGAATCTATATTTAAACAACGTGATGGTCTGGCTCTTGCATCGGTGGTAGATATCTGCATAAACGCTACGAACGTGTGCAGATGTCTTATCGTAGTGTTGTTAATTGAAAGCATTTGGGCAGCCGCCGACTTTCCTTCAGGGTGATGAAGTCTTATCTTATCTTTATCAGATGTAAGCCGGCGCAAACATGGCAGCGTGAATGTAACGTGCGTTTGCAGAATCCGAAACAGACGTTGTGCAAAAAGACCTCCTGGCCACCAACATCTCGGTGAACAATAGCCTCGTAGGGACCGGCACGCTTTACTGTTTAAGTTCTATTTGTGTGATTAATCTGTGTGGCAGAACCTGTCCTGACCCATTCCTTGTTTCTAATAAAAAAAAGATGCTGCTGCTTGACAGGTTTAGTTTTGACCCGAAAGGTCGTGTCCGAGTGACTTCTCCTTTTGCAAAAGTATCCAAAAAGACAATTTACTCTCTCTCCGTGTGGTTCTTTGTTTCGGTTAGAAAACCTAGAAAACCCCCAACAGCTTCAATATCTTCAGCAGTTGTGGAAATTGGTGTGAAATAATAAGTAAGAGTGTTAATATTTGTTGCTTTTCTCACTGACAGAGGCAGCAGAACTGAAAGTTGTCGTCCAATCCCTAATTTGAGCCTTTTCGGCGCACAGGGATGTGTCGGGTGTTGGGTGTGGGGCTTCTCTTTGACAAACTGAAAAATATGAAGCTTCTTTGCTCCGAATCATCGGAACGATTTTGCGATTAAAATCAATTATCAGTGCACCAATAATAGGCCTACTGACCAAAATAGGTCACCTTTAAGCTTTACCGGCCAATCTAGTCTGTGAATGCATCATCGTGCAATTGTAATCAATACTCCCTGGTCCTTGAATGCACCATTGCTGAATGGCAAACGGACACATCAGCAGATCTTTGGTATAAAAGAGTTTTATCGAGTAACAGAGACTCGGTTAGCTATTTGTAGCAGCGGCAAGGTGTTTTAAAACACAGAAGTTAATTAAAGAAAACTACTTTTTCCCAACAAGCCTCTTAGCGGCTCACTTTACTACTCAGTTTTTTTTTTTCTTTCACAGATGTGCAATATTTAAACATCTGCTGTAGATTTTCGTTAAGGTTCCTCAGAAATGACAGTATTATGTCACATCTCTTCTGCTTTTTTTTTGTACAGAGATAGCAAATATAAAAAAAAGGGTAAATGGAACTGCTGTGGCAATTTCATTTGGGGAATTTCAATAAGGTTAGAAGAAAGTGTTTCCTTTCCCCTTGTTCCCCATCAGGCACTGATATTTCTTCCCACCCTGACGTTTCCTCTATAAACTCCTTGAGTCACTGTTAAAGACAACTCTATAAGGTTTGCCGACTTGACAAATAAACTCGAGGCCAATGATAAAGCTGCCTCTAACAGGACGCCGAATCCCGAATTATCCGCAGCAACTGAACTCTGCGGGCCGCGTTAGAATAAAAGGAAATAAAGAGAACGGCGAAAGGTTGAGAATTATGTAAAACTTATTGAAAATCCCCGATCAAAAGCCATTCGAGGCTAATCTCAAAACAGTCAAGGCTTAAGCCCTGACAGAAAGCACTTAGCCAGACCACGAGGGAGGTGAGACTTATTCATTCTCCCACTCACACGGTTTTTGTTTTTTGTTTTTTTCTTTTCCAGCTGCTTCAGAGCTTTAACTGCTGACCGTGTGAGAAGAGACCTGCTTATTCAACCTTTAGGGATGTAAACTGCAGATATGTAAAAAAGTAAACTTGCCCAAGGAGGGGTTTTTTTCTGTCTATTTTTGTTTCCAATCATGCAGCATTACACCAAGGTGGAAGACCGTAAATCATTTGATCATTGCTTCGTTTTTAGCTCGATATTCTCCTCGGCGGATGCTAATTACAGAAATCTGGGAACGTCATTTAACAGGGCATATCACTTGGCTTGAGTGGGTAATGCATCACTAATACTTTACATATTAGTCAGGCAAAGAACATTAAATTAATCAAATATCTTTTGAAAGAAACCCTGCATTGTCACAAGGTTTTTGCCCAACAGCCATTGGATGATTTTAGTATCTGTCGAGTTGAATCAGCAAAATCCGACACTTGAATGTCTTCACTATCTCCACCCGGCCGGCATGCACCTTGCAGGGAATCGAGCGCACCCATCATTCTCATTGTTCAGCTGTGCTTCAACTGAAAGCTTCCACTGGTTTTCAACCTCCTCGTGCTGACCGATGCACGCTGCTTCTGATGAGAAAAGAAAGGATGACTAAAAAATGACAACTGAAATGAGTTGTCCCTGCGTCTCTTTGAAGGAAGCGAGCCTTTTTCAAGTTTGGGCCAAAGCTGAGGTGAACTCTTCTTTTGGAAAGAAGAGTTCCTGACAAAAACAAATGCCTCTTTTCCACGGGCCCTAATTCAGAAGTCCGGCTCTACTCGGCTCGGCTCGATAAAGAATGCATCGCGTTCACACGGGCCAGTTTGGTCGGTAGCAGAGGAACGCCTACTCGTGTTGCGGGGGGCGGGGCTGAGGCTGCGCTACCGAAAGTTGGCGCAAGTTGTGTAAACAACGGAAGCCCTATGGACAACGTTGGCCCTGTGTTTTTTTTTTTAGAACTTAGATTTTATTAATTAATTTTTCAGCAGAGTAAAGTACAACCATACTTCAGTTACCATGATACAAATGTTGACAATATGATGTTTTCCATACAATAAACATCTTGAAATAACAATTTACAGCTACAGCATCATGTTATAGACTCATCACTGTACACCATTTAAATAAGAATGAACTCTGGAGGAGAAAACCAAACGACATAAGCCACGTTGGCCCTGTGTTGTTGCTGTTTTTAAACTTATGGGGATTCTCCTGAGACTTCAGGAAGAGAGGCGCAGTGGAAGAAACGCTCTGGATGCCGCCATTGTTGCGCGGAGTAGGACAGCTGTTATCAGCCGGAGATTTCAGGCTTTACAGCGCCTTCAGCTGGGGAACAGACGGCAGAAACGCTGCAGGGTAAGCTAACGCTGTTGTTTATATTCCTACCTTCGCTCTTTATGCTCGCATCTGGTCACACCCACGACCAATGAGTGAACAGGAGCTAAGCTGGCGCCGCCCACCTGGCTGGCCCTGCTCCAAAGCAGGGACCGGCCTCGAATAAATGCAGGTGGAAACGTGCTCAAAGCAAGCAGATTAGAGTGGAGCCGGGACCGTTAGGGTCCGTGTAAAAGGGGCTTATGTAATGGGCATGTTTCTGATCTGTCTGTTGATTTTTTTTTGCCAACCATATAGGCCATAGGGTGGGTAATCCTGGTCCTCAAGGGCCACCATCCTGCAGGTTTTACTTGTTCCTCTGCTCCAACACACCTGATTTGAATCAATGGGTGATTAACAGGCTTCTGCAGAACATGAAGAGGTGATTTAACCTCTGAATCAGGTGTGTTGGAGCAGAGAAACAAGGAAAACCTGCAGGACGGCGGCCCTCGAGGACCAGGATTGCCCACACCTGATATAGGCAGATAACAATGTAAAGTGTTGTGTTGCTTTATCACATCTCTACCGGCATTCGCCACACGGACCTGACAGCCGCCCTAAAAAAGCCTCCCAGGACCCATATACTAGATTTTATGCTTTTTTGATAACAAAGCAACTAATTGTTTGATAGGTTCTACAACTCTGAGGTAGCAATTTTGAAAAATGCCCCAACTTGCAGAAAAAAAACCCAGAATAAAATGGAGTCGAATGGCTCATAAAACCGTCTACCATCAGGACTATAAGAAATTGTCTATTTGTTCGGAAAAAAAAAAGATATAATTTCTTCTTATAGCACCTAAAATGTGTTTTTGCAATGTTTTTCTGGTCTGCAGACATAAAGACATGAAGCAAAAGCGTCTGAAACGCTGAGCGCAGCATGATTAATGGCTCAAATTATGTCGTCGTAAATTAAACGCGATCCGAGGCGCACGCACAGAGGAAGACCGCTGGTCACACATGGTTTCTGACATGTCTGCCATCGCCCGTCCAAAAGTAATAAAACACGTTAACGGCACCTTGTGTTATTACCCGCTGATGAAGACGGCAATTCGCAGCTCTCAAAAAAAAAGAAAAAGAAACAATCAGCCTGTGATGAATATTAATGCATCGAGATGCAAGAGGAGCCTAATATGGTGCTGCCGGTGTCGTTCGAGAAAAGACGGGGGAAACGGAGATTGATGCCGTTTGCTCTGCTGGCTCATCCGGCAGGTCTGTAGATGTCAGAACCCCCCCGACTGGACCGGACCGGACCGAACTCCACTCCCGGGCCCGTAAATCCATTTAAGAAAAGCCGAAAACAAAACATGACCTTTAGCTCGCCGGGGAATCCTCTCTGTTTAAACAAACGACACCGCCGCAGCGAAACTGTAAGGCTGTTTGGGTTTACAGGAGGCCGCCTGTCGTTCAGGTTTTCAATTTGAGAGGTGTGAGAAATGCCAAGAGAATTTTCTGTTTTTTATATATATATATATATATATATTCGCTCTTTTCTGTATGCCGTTTTTCTCCCCACCTGGAATGGCCCTCTTTGAAAGGGATGTTTCAGTCTCTGCACACATTCACACAGTTGTCTGTTAGCAAATTATCTCATGAAACGCTGGACAGATTTGAATCTAACTCCCAGAAAGAACTTATTTGCTTTTGGAGTCAAATTGATTGAAGGTGACTGTCGCTGCTAACTGACCTGGGAAAACAAAACGGCTACAAGTTTTCCGGATACTGAGGTACATTTTGTTTGTGGTAGTAGCTGAGCGTCATCCCTCTCACGCAAAACAGCTCTAAACGTCATTTCTCAAATTAGGATTAACCTTTAAGGAGTGTTATGGCTTTTAATTTTAGCAAAAGTTCAGATTTACCCCTTTTTTTTTTTGTAACTTCTGGTTTCACATACAGATGGAAGCAACTGGGCAGCTTTAAAAAACAAAACAAAAACAGTTTAAGGTCTTGACATAAAATACCCAATTAGTGTTGAGGGAAATGCATAGTTTGTCTTTCAAAATAGTGCATGTAGGTAGCGCTGGGCGATATAACGATACATATCGTGGGGACGATAGAAAAGTGTCTATCGTGATATATTTTCTTCTATAGTCTCTGTCGTTTCTATAGTTTCTGTCGTTTCTATCATAATTGTATCAATGATTCATGTAAATATTTCATAACGTAGGCTACGACGAATGTATTAGTGTTGTCACTTTGCAGACATTCAGTTTATAGAAGTGATAAATAAGAAGAAAAAATAACTATTTTGCGAAGAACCTC
>NC_051452.1:1452316-1465122 GCF_001649575.2 Kryptolebias marmoratus | reverse complement strand
CAAAAAAGAATATTTAACAATCCAAAAAGTGCAAACAAACAAGTTGTAAAAGAGCCGGGAAAGTTGTGAAAAGTGAAACTATAGCCGGCCGAAGATAATGGAGTCTGTTGTCATTTGATACTGTTACGTCTAACAGGTACATCTATATTGCTGCACTAAAATGCAGCAGATCTCATTTGTGAAAGTTCAGTTAAATGTCACTTCAAAATAAAGCTTTAAAAAAGTAAGAAATTTAGATTATTTTTTCATATTTTTCAGAGAATAACTGACAATGTACATAATTGGGGGTATATCATGATATATATCGTTATCGTGATATAAAATGATCCATGTCGCCCAGCACTACCTGTAGGCTTTACTCGTTTTCTCAGAGACTCGTGGTGCCGCGTGAACCAACCCAAGGCCGCAAACTCGGTCCGTTCGACACACTTGGCAACACGTGATTACGGCTCGCTCAATTAGGAAGAATTTTCCACGGGGCTTACTGTTACTCTGACGCCACTGTTGAATTGTGAGCCAGACTGGTGTATAGATTTAACACACGTCGGCACACGTCGTCCCCCCCCGGGTGTTCTCAATGCTGTTTCAGAATGACTCACACAGCTGGAGACTAAAAATAGCTCGTACGGCTGCCTCCTTGGCTCACAGTCTCTCTTATCTCTCTTTTTTTTTTTTTAACCATCTCTCGGTTTCTGCGTCTCCATTCGTCTCTCACTGTCCAGATTTTCCACACCAGTACCTCAAACTGGCGAATTAACAGTACAAATCATCCTCTGGCGAGGCGGAAAAAATAAATAAATAAATAAATAAAAGATGATGCGGCACAGCTGGGAAGAGATGAACTCGCAATATAGGTCGTGGCGACATGATGATATCAAAGCTGGAATCAGACAAAGGGAAATGATATGGCTTGGTTCCATTTTCATCATTGCGCAAGCCTAACCTAGTTTCTGCTGCCGCTATTATTTTCATTACCTTTTTTTTTGCTAATCCAAATGAAAGTTGTTCTGCAAAAAAATTGCATTTCCTGCTGGAAAGTACGCTCTCATTCACTTGCACGGATTTGTCACTGGGGGAGCGGCGGCGAGGTTAAGTGCTCCACTTAAATTAAAAAATAAAATAAAATAAAAAATACCTTGACAGCAGTTGCCGATGGAGGACAGGCTGCTCCACGCTCGGGCCTTTTATGTCAACCGATATCAGACTGCGATTAAATGTTATCTATAATGCAGGCGGCGCTTAGCTCGCCGTCCCGGAGAGTCGGCAGAGCAAATTTGACAAAGGGGGAGTTAGTTTTCATCCCAAATACGGGGCGATATTAGCTCATATTGATAAGGTAATTATACATTAAAATGCATAAGGATTGGTGAGGCTCGACGAGCCATTTTACTTTCTCTGTTATCCATTAGTATCCTCATTAGCATTGAATTCAATTGTGTAGCTTAAAATTTTAAAGCAACTGTAAGGGTGACTTAACTTTCGCAAAGAATTTCTGTGACAGATTTTTCTTTCGCGGAAGTCGCAGAGTTGTTGAAATCATCTAAAAACCTAAAAGTCGTCCATATTTGTTCGTCTTAATTTAAGTGTAGAACAGTAGATTACGCCACAGATGTAGGGGTGGCTGCCATTTTGTGCTAATTCGAACCAAAAGTCACCATAGTCAGTCCCTCCAGGATTTCGCGGGCGTTTTTTGTGATTGTTGCGGCTAAAATGCCTGATTTCGCGGGGTAACTTCCTAAAAGTTGCGATTTTTCTTTTAGTAAAATCAGTAAAAAAAACATAACTTTTTATATCTAAACCAAAAATCCTTCCTAGTTTTGTAAGATAATTCCCAACAAACATTGACATTCTCAAAAGGTGCTTTATTTGAGAACTTTGATAGCTTCTAAACTGACATTCATGAGCATTTCTGGATTGTCCCTGGTCTGCAGCTCTCCTCACATGTTGTGGATGAGAGTATGTGGTATCAAAAAAAATAATAAATAAAACAGCCCCATATCCCTAGGGCGCAGACTGCTTCCAAAAATACAATATGGTGGCTTTAATTTGGGCGGTGGAATTTATCGAAGTTGCAGTTATGCTTCTGTTGTGTGCTGGAAGTTACTTATTGAAAAAAGTGCTTTTTCCCCCAAAGATGGGATATTTATCTGTTTAATAAATATTGGAAGTAGTGTAGTCAGGTCTTTATTTCAAATTTATAGCAATGAATTGGGTGTTGATGTGCATTAGTCATTTTTTAGACGTGTCATTCAGTTGGATAAGATTCAAAAATGGGGATTATTTGGGCAATAATATTATGATTTTACAGTTCTGACTGTAGGGTAATCTGGATCTCTCCCTCATAGTAGCACCAATAATACTTCTATTTCCGTAGTTCCCTCTGTGGCGATAATAGAACCACATCGCACACTTGAACAGACGCTGCATCCACAAATAAGCATGTTTTCTTCCCACTGGTAAATATTCTGACTACAAGCAAGGTCTCTCAAACACTGTGGCCTTGAGCTTGCCAAAAACAGAGATTATTCCGAACTAACTTTCGAACTTTCATTTGAAACTGTTCGGGCTGCTACAAGCCAAAATTATAATTTTTTTATGTGCGACATGTTCAGGTTTTTAGTGCCTAATGAAAATTTGTTCACTATGTTGCCGTTTGATGAGCGATGAAAAATTAGTACATGCAGTTTTACAAACTTAAGTTGGGAGAAGCAGTTTAAATCCCCAAAAAAGACTGTTCTCCGGCTTTCTGTTATAAAAATCTTTTATAAAAAATGTACTAACGTGGCAACCTGATCTTGACGCGTTGCACTCGAAAGGAACTGAAAGCGAGGGGAAAAAAGAGGAACGCAGCTGAAGGAGAGAAATAATGGATGGAGTCAGAAATAAGCTGCTAAGGAGGAAGAAAGGGAACGGCGGCGAGTGGCGAGGAAACTGCGGATTCACTCTGGGGAGTGTTTAGTCTGAAGCATCTCGGTCTCTTTGAACACGAGCCAAAAACAGGAGCAATTCCTTTTTAAAGCGACGGGAAGATGCTGTCTCACCCGTCCCGGGCTCATCGTTGTGGTGTAAAGGTTCCTTTAAAAGCCCTTTTAAAGAGAAGCAGGAACTATTAGAGCACCATTTCGCTTGGATCAATTCGAATGGTGCCTTGGCTGTTTCATTAGAGGCTGGGGAGTCACTTTAAGTTGTTTTTAGAAACCACTACTGTGACAAAAACGTGGTGTCTCTTTAAAAGCCTTTGGTAAACTGCTTGCTGTTGGATGTGAACACCTTCATGACGGTGAAACAGCAGGAAACAACATTCTTTAGTCTACGACGTGGCTAGATGTAGGGCAATATGGGTTCAGTCAGATAAGTGTGAAACAGAAATCGACCATAATGAATAATTTCCATTTATGACAACATTGTACGGCGCTGTGAGGAGACATCTCTGGTTTGGTTGCTTTTTTAAATTATGTTCTTGTTTTATGTTTGATCTGGCATCACAAGTCAACCCAACAAACAGGGGTTACGAGTGTAAGCTGTCCAGGGGTGTTTGGGTTTGTAGCTAAACTTTGTGTAAGTTTTTATTGATGGAAATCTTTACTGTTGCTGAGCTTTAGATGGATAGTTATGTGTAGCTTGGTATATACCTCCATATATTTATATATACTTGGTAAGGCTGATAAACTGTTAGGTAACCAAACCAAAAGTGTTAAACATTTTACAGAATGCCCTCAAATCAAAAGCAATATCCAGACCCTCCAGGATTTTGTGATGTTGCGATCACAACTATCAACGCAAAATCAAGCAAACCCCGCAAAATCGCGACTTTTTGCAACTTTGCCCAAAACACCGCAACTTTCCCGCAACTTTAACCCAATATTTATTGTTTCTAAAGTGATTCGCCACCGTTTCTGCGGTCTAGTCTCTTCTTTGTGGGTTTGTGTAGCGTGGAATACAAAATAACCTCAAATAACTCAGGAAGAAGAGATGTGACGTCACTTCCTGNAAAAAAAAAATTGCAACTTTTAGGAAAATGCCCCGCGAAATCAGCCATTTTAGCCGCAACAATCACAAAAAATGCCCGCGAAATCCTGGAGGGGCTGATAATCATGTAGCAAAAACAACTTCAGATTTTTGAATTTTCTATATCTATATTTCTGGTATCTGTAAGGTGCTCTCCATCTCTTTTCCAGCTGAGCTGAGCTGCACATGCTGTAACAGATGTTTCAGTAAAACCTGCGGCTTGTTCGCTAACCGCCACAAATTATTCAACGGCTCCTCGAGAAATAACGTCCAGAATCCAACCAGCAGCCTCTCCAACTGACTTTCCCAGTCCTTTCCCTGTCCGTTAGCTGAACGGCTCAGGCCGAAGTCGTTTAAAGGCTTTTCTAGCTGTTGGAACATTGTGTGGTACAGCTGCTAATAACAGGGGGGGGGGGACTCAGGACCTTTGACAGCAGTCCGGACCATAGAAACGTCAAATTTGCTGATGACACCATAGTGGTCGGACGACAATGAAACAGCATCTCAAAAACAACGGAGACTATCCGGGACTTATGGAACCACATAGAACTGACCCAACGCCCCTCTCCCTTAATTGGTGCAGAGTCGGTCCACACCTTTACGTCCCTTAGTGTCCTCGTTCCTGTTGATCTCCCCTGGACAGATCGAACCATCAAACCACCAAGGCGTCCCAGCAGAGACCCCCGCTTCCTGAGGATCCCCGGGAAGAACAAGCTGCAGACGATTGTTGGATATTTACACCTCCCACCGCCTCGGGAAGGCAAATAAAAACACCAAGGACAGATCATCCGTTTGACCTATTGCCTTCTGGCAGGTGCGGCAGGTGCTTCAAAGCAAAAGCAAACGGACTCAAAAACCACGTTCAACTCGATGCACCGATTCCACAGTTTCACCCTGTCGTGTTATTTTTAAATAGTGTTATCTATTTTACATTTGGTTTGTATTTCTAGTAGTTTTTACAAGTGGTTCGGAGTATTTGTTGTTGCACTTTTAATGTCATTGTGACACCCGACGACAAAGACGTCCGTTCATTCGTGCGCCGCGGTATTAAATCCGCCCGCTGTGCTGCAGACAGAGGAGCCGTTTGCTTGTCAACTGGAGCGGACTGTAATTGTAAATCGCTTAAAGAGCAACTTAACCGACACGAAAGGCATAAAAAAAAACCAACATCTACACAAGTGAGAAATCTCCTCGGATGAGAAGCGGAACAAAAGAAGTCCGGTCCGTTTTTTTTATTTTTAAAGCTCTTAGTCAGCGATTGTCCTACGACTGGCATGTCCTACACTTTCAGAGATACGGTCCTTTAACAAGACAACACTTGTCCACCTACGAACCGCGTGTCGTTGTCGAGATCCCCCCCGCCCCCCTGGATCATCAGCTCAGTCAACAACTTTGATTCAGCGCCGATCTGCCGGATCTCCAGGGGCCGCTTACTTCCTGTGTGGCAAGCTGCACGACTCCGTTCTGCACCAAAGCCCCGGTATCGACCTCGAGGGCGTCAACGGAGCGTTTGGAACCTACGTCACGGCGTGTGACGTTTACGTCGTGCGCCATTTCTAAAGGCGACCGACCAAAACAAAAATTTTCCCGGTGTTTTTGTCGTACTACCGCTTCCATAATGCTGAAAAAAGCAGTTCGAAAAAAATGTGGGCTACATCGCAAAAAACTTCTCCCAGAAGCCAAAAAAACGCTACGTGGACAAAGTAGCTAAAATTGGACATATCGACCCGTTTGAGCTACAAAGTTGGAGCAGAAACCCTGATCGTTTACCCCATTTGACATTCCCAGACATATTTGCATACCTGGTCTGTGGTGTCGGTGCTTACACCGCAAATCAGTTCAAAACTTATAAGTCAATGGAGGCACATGTCCAGTTTACGAATGGCTGGGTTCATGATTTGGACATTTTTACCCCCCCGGATTGCGAATACGTTGTGGTTCGAACAAAGGTAAGTTCTGAGCTTCTTAATTTTATATACATTCCTAATGTACATTATTTTACGATCAATCAGAATGTTGTTTGGTACGAGTACTAAAAAGTGTGAACGCGTTATTATTAAAGTACTAACTGATTTGCGGAGCTGCAAGCTCCACCTCATTTTTACTTCCTTTGAGCTCGTTTAATAACGAGACAGAAAGGCTTGGAATCAATTTGTCATTTACACATCTACAATGAAAGAAAACTCAGTTAGAAAAAGTGCAAATAACGTACGAAATATGTACAATATGAACTTAAATGGCCATTCGTCTCCTTTGCGTTATCTCCGATACGTTAGCCCCCCTCGCCTTGTTTCTAGGCAGGAAAACAGTGAAACGAAAGTCCTTTTTCCATCTTTTTACCTTTGTGGTCGTGTGACCGGACATTGCGCCCAATAACACAGCGTTTTGCCGCTTATGTTGTTATGTTTATAGCCTCACAAGATGGCGCTGATATCCCTCCGTCTGCAAGAGTGACGTCACGTTCCAAAGCTCTATACCCTACCGACACGGGACCGGGACTGTGACCGTACGTCCAACTCCATCGTCCATTTAGGCTCAGGATAACCAACAATCAGTGGTTATCCTCACCCCTCTGTCTGGGGGTTGCTTAACTGTTTGTTTTGTTCGGTCGCTAAGCGTGCGTGGGCATATATTTAAATGAGCCGAAATGAGCCACATCTCTCCGGCGGGTTCCGGCGGTTTAATCGGCTCTGAAACGCGTCATGTCTCGCACGCTAAACTGGCATGTGAGGCTTTCCTGCTTTAAAATTCAAACTACGGATGAATCAACCCCTTTTCGTTTTTAGTTTCACATTTCGGCTACTCGCTCCTCAGCCTCGTTAGCAAACGTAGCTACTAGGATTTCACTGAAAAAAAAAAAAGAATTTGCATCGCTGTGAAGACTTCTGAATGTGGTAAATTGGACTCTCCAAACCAGTTTCTCTTTTTTTTTTTGACACTTGGATATAAAAGACAAGGAGCGGATCCATGTGAGTGTGTTGATTTGGACTCATTACTATTCGTGCAGTTCGCCCGGGCGAGAAACCAAAACATGGAAGTTGGCTGACGAAGCGGTGGGCGGGCGGCTTAAAGACCAGAAACGGCGGCTCTTTTGGAAATAAGAAAGTGCGTATTAGCCAGCTTAAATGAACCCCGCTGCATATAACATTTGGCAGATCTGTAACTCGGTGCTCATAATGATGTGAGGAGCGCTTCGCGTGACTCATCTCCCATCATCGGCCTGCAGCAGCGACTTCTTCTTCCTGATGTCTTTCTTGTGGCATTTTAATGTCATTTGAGTTCTTTTAACATTTTTTTTCCTCCTCAGACAGTTGAAGGAAAAAAAAAAACATAAAAAAATTGTTTAACAATCCACTTAGTGTGTCCAAGCATGGCCAAATTTAATCGACTTTCCTACGTTTTAGGTGTTTCTACCGCATTACGGCAGGAACATAGTTGTTCGTGATGTGTAGGCCAGTGGTGTCCGATCCTGGTCCTGGAGGGCCACTATCCTGGATGTTTTAGGCGTTTCCCTGCTTTGAAACGCCTGATTTGAATAAATGAGTGGTTAACAGGCTTCTGCAGAGCTCGGAAACAACTAATGCCTCTTTTCCACAGGTTCTAAAAGTCCCGGCTCCACTCTGCTCGGCTTGCTTTGCGAGGCCGGTCCCTGCTTCTTTGGTCCCTGCTTCGGAGCAGGGCCAGCCAGGTGGGCGGCGCCAGCTTAGCTCCTGTTCACTCATTGGTCGTGGGTGTGGCCAGATGCGAGCATAAAGCGCGAACGGCAGGAATATAAACAACAGCGTTAGCTTACCCTGCAACGTTTAGCTGTCTGTCCCCCAGCTGAAGGCGCTGTAAAGCCTAAAATCTCCGGCGGATAACAGCCGTCCTACTCCGCCATGCAACAATGGCGGCATCCAGAGCGTTTCTTCCACTGCGCCTCTCTTCCTGAAGTCTCAGGGCCAACATTGTCCGAAGCGCTTTTCGTTGTTTCCACAAACGGCGGCAAGTTTTCGTAGATAGTGGCCCTCCAGGACCAGGATTGGACACCACTGGTGTAGGAAAACCACACTTGTTTTCACTCCACCCATGATTGGCGACGATGTGCAATGTGTCAACTGTCCATTCGGAAAAGACAAGAAGAAGAAACAAAGTCGAAAGGAACTTGTCCTCTTGGGATTCCTGTCCAAACACAAAAACAACTGTCCGTGTTTTTTTCTCCTTGTGGTCTTTGTTGTTTCTCAGGTGGCTCCTTTTTAAAATCTCGGTGAGACGAGGACATCGACGTCAGCTAATTGACAAAGTCGGTCTCTTTGAATAACTTTCAATGACTTTGTCTCCAGTGGTTGACTTAAAAGGTAGGAATGTAAAGTTGCTACGACTTTTTAATGGCTGTGGCCATTAGGCTTGAGTTGTGTTGACTTATCGCTACCAGGTGTCCCGTTCTGTCTGCGTTTCAGGAAGTAGCTAACCATCTCTACGCACTAAAGCACTGCAGGGGACCACTTCACAGTTCTTAGAACCATTTGCTGGTGGTACTTTGGGCATTCGTAGTCCTTATAACTACATTTATTGGGTCTATTATAGCGCCTGCGTCAGAGTAGGAGCTCGATAAAGGACACTCAAGTGATGTAAGTGGACGTGATTGGTCAGAGCCAGTTAAACGCTCTTCTAGTACACACTTTTAAACTGTAGACTGATCTGTTTGAGTCTGAGCTCTTACTACTCCTTCCTCTAAATCACACGTGTCAAACTCAAGGCCCGCGGGCCAGATCCGGGCCCTCTGTAACATTTCATCCGGCCCTCCAGTCTGGTTCAGATCGAGTCTCTGATTCTTATTTTGCTTAAAAAAAACTGAAGTTTTCTCTTGACAGTGACTTAGAAGCCAACAATATATAGTTTTAATTTCTGTATGATCAGGTTTTTGTCTGTTTTAATGTTAAAAACTTCATTTAAAAGCTGAGTGAGGCGTAAGAAATGACAGCTAATGATGAGCTTTTTGAAGTTTGATCTGTTTGTCTGTGTTCATTAAAGTCTGTTTGCTCTAAATTCTGTATAATCTGTAACTGGGAAAAGGTCATTGATATTTCTATATGAATGATTTGACATAATACATCTAAAACCAATTCATTTATGTAATTTTTAATAAATATTGATCGTGATCAGCCCTTGGCTAGGACCAAATTTTTAATTTTGGACCCCTTGCGTCACTGGGTTTGACCCCCCTGGAATAAATGTTGGTAGAACTCTTTTGAAGCCCGCTTTAAAGAATGACCAAAGACCCACAAACCATGGCTACAACCACAATGTCCTCTATCGTCCTTAACGATGACTATGACGATAACTGCTCCACAGTAGGTTTACAACCTCTCCACAGACGCATGGCTCAACACAGGAGAGCCACCTCTTCTGGACAGGACTCAGCTGTCCATGTACACCTCAAGGACAAGGGACACTACGTTGGACCGAGAAGATAGATGGTTCGAGAGGGGGGTAAAGTAAGAAACCAACATTAAACAGAGGAAGAGGTCTCAGATTCCAGCTTTAGGCCTGATCCCCAGTCAGTTTCACTCCAATCAACCAGAGTGGCCCATCAGTGAGTCAGACAAACAAGGACCCTAATGACCCTCTATTGTTAGGAGAGTGAGAACAATCTGCATGTAGTCCAGCTTACATCACATCTCAGGTTTAAAAGCTCATCTATTTCTGAATTGAGAAAGCTCCTCGGATGAGAAGCGAAACGTCTTCAACTACAGAATAGAAGTCCAGTTGTTTTTGTTTTTTAACCTTTTTTGAATTTTACCGTGGCCTGGATGACTGAGAATCTACACCACCACAGTAGGTTGTCTTTCAGCCCTTTAAACTACCCGGGTGATTTCTCAAAAGAAACATGCCTACAGTACGACAGTGTGGAGTTTCTGAAGAAAGTAAGAAGCAATCCACTCCTATCCACTCCGTCCAGTCCGAATTAGACTATTTTTCAAAACTAAGGCCACTCGAAAAAGCTTCAAACAGGTAAGATATCAGTCTTCATAAAATCCCACCTCTAAAAGATCTGAACTACTGCTGTAAGAGGTTCATTTATCCGACCTTTGTCGGGGGTAACAATTTCATTACATTTTGAGAAATATCTGTAGGGTTCTGTTCTACATCAGTGATTTTTTTTATTTTTGTTGTTGTTTTGAAAGGCTCTTCAAAGTTTCATTGAGGTTAGAGGTTCTTTGAGCAAAAGGTTGCTGTGGAGACCAATTTAAGGGTTTCCTTTGTACAACCCTTATACCGCCTAAATAGGGCTTCCTTCATGGCAGTAGGAAGAGGAGCGAGCAGCCTCGCTCACTAACTAGCTCCCTCGCCGCCGCAACAGTTGGCACAGCAATCAATAACGCATAGGCGGCCCAGCTCTGGGAATCATCAGCGACGCCGGGAACGCATCTTCCACCAATCCGGTTTCTTGGATGGCAGTACCTGTTGGCGTAAATTATCAAGAAGCCGGGAGACGGCGGAGTCCAGCGCCGTATGTCGGCATATGACGGGGAAGTGAGCCGCGACTGCCGCCACTTCCCCGTCCATTTTTGATCTTCCTCCGTGCCCGTCAGTCGTCTGATTCAGAGTAGTTTTCGCTTCAGGGGGGCCAATTGGAGCTTTTTGATTGAGGGGGAAAAACAGGTTTGACGCTTTAATTAAGGCTTCACGTCCCTACATGTGCTATCTTACAATATTTCTCTGGTTTAAGCATGGAAACAATCTCTAAAGTGGATTAACTTTTCTTGCCTCGACTTTCTCAGAAACGTCCAACGATGTCAAGATTCCTGTGCTCTAAGCCAAGAAGTACATCTATATTGATTCTAATTAACACACTTTTTTTTGTAAAGTTCCTACATTAGATTGTCTGAGAGTAGAAAGCTGAATGCTCATCTTCCAAACTGCCGCCTTAAAGTGAAAGTTCGGATCGTTTGAAAAGGGGAACCTGTGGGACGGTCAGATATGGCGCCGAACGACTTCAGGATGGAGAATAAAGAGTTTAGTTTGGAGCAGATTGTTGAGCTAATAGTTAGTTCAAGTGGGGCCTTGAACAAAGTGGGTTGTGGAAGTTTAAAAAAAAAAATAAAAACAGCTCCCATTTCACAATTTTTATGGTGTTTCAAGTCAACCCAACATGTGCTAAAGAGGGACTCTCAGCTACTACCTCACCATATTTTAGCCTAATATCAATCCCTCCAGGATTTCGCGGGCATTTTTTGGGATTGTTGCGGCTAAAATGCCTGATTTCGCGGGGCATTTTCCTAAAAGATGCGATTTTTTTTAAACTAAAATTAATCAAAAACCATAACTTTTAATATCTAAACCAAAGATCCTTCCTAGTTTTGTAAGATAATTCCCAGCAAACATTGACATTCTCAAAAGGTGCTTTATTTGAGAACTTTGATAGCTTCTAAACTGACATTCATGAGCATTTCTGGATTGTCCCTGGTCTGCAGCTCTCCTCACATGTTTTGCAGACACAAAGTGTTTGTCGATGCGTTTATGTTCCATGATTACACTGCAGGACGTGCAAAACAGCTGCAGCTGGGGAGGAAACTGGTTTGCGACTGCAGTGAAGTTAGCTTGAAGTTGGATGTTGGATATTCGCGCTCCGCGGAGTTAGCGGCGTCTAGCTCACAGCTGACCCGAAACAGGAACGCTAATGTCGGCCAGCCGTTTTCTGCCGGCCCCTTCTCTCACGCGCGGCGGTTGACTTAGGGGATGGCTGGCCGACATTAGCGTTCCTGTTTCAGCTCAGCCGCGAGCTAAACGCCGCTAACTCCGCGGAGCGCGAATATCCAACATCCGACTTCAAACTAACGTCACTGCGGTGTTTTGCTGAAATCTTTGTGGGCAAATGTGAAGCATTAGCGCACATTTTGGCTTCGGTCTTTGGCTTCGGTCGCTGCTCCTGCACGCTCCCGGCATTCTGATGTTAACAGGAAGTGACGTCACGTGTCTTCTTCCTGAGTTATTTGGGGTTATTTTGTATTCCACGCCACACAAACCCACAAAGAAGAGACTAGACCGCAGAAACGGTGGCGAATCGCTTTAGAAACAATAAACATTGGGTTAAAGTTGCGGGAAAGTTGCAGCGTTTTGGGCAAAATTGCAAAAAGTCGCGATTTTGCGGGGTTCGCTTGATTTTGCGTTAATAGTTGCGATCGCAACATCGCGAAATCCCGGAGGGTCTGTAATATCAGTAACATTGACTGAGCTATTAGCTGTGGCGGCAAACTTGAGGTTGTAGTTGTGCATCCGATGATAAAATGAAGTGTTTGATTAAAATCCGTCTACTGGTTCGTGATATTTTTTGCTAACAAGATATATTCTGTCAGAAGGTTGCTCAGATTTGACCGACATTAAGTTATTCTGCGTACAGCTAGCGAAGGTGTCCCACTATTTTATGTCAGAATCAAGTAACAGTCAGGAACATGTGCAGCTGTCAAAGCAGCAGCTTTTTTTTGAAATGCCACGGTTGGGGTTGAGTGCCTTAAGGATGATTTATGAGCAGGAGAGCTGGGTGGGGGGGGGAGAGATGAGGTGCAGACAATCCTGCAGTAACCACCCAGCATGTACAGTATATTTCAAATCCGTCTATCACCGCCTACTTACACAAACAGACACGCAGTGCTGCTGTTACCGTTCCCCACCCCCCCGTTTCTTTCGGTTTTCTCTATTCAGCTTCCAAGAGGCAGGGTGCGGGGAGTCATTTGCTAATTGGTTTTGCAGAGGAAACGTGTTTCGCTCGCCTCTTTCTCCTCAATACCC
This sequence comes from Kryptolebias marmoratus, assembly GCF_001649575.2. Classification (NCBI taxonomy): domain Eukaryota; kingdom Metazoa; phylum Chordata; class Actinopteri; order Cyprinodontiformes; family Rivulidae; genus Kryptolebias; species Kryptolebias marmoratus. Next base: position 1,452,342 of record NC_051452.1, on the reverse strand, counting down.
CAGAGCTCTCTTCCTCTTGGATAATC
>NC_051452.1:1440068-1452293 GCF_001649575.2 Kryptolebias marmoratus | reverse complement strand
CCCCCGTCCCCGTCTCTTGCTCCTGCCAGCTCAAACGAGCAATCACAGGGGCTTGTTATTCTTGTGCGCATTGTAAATCTGCAGAGCCGCAGGGGCTTCAGACACACTCACCCCCCCCAGACCTTGAATTTATAAAGTGTTTAAGGGGAATCTGCCTAAAACTCGACTTGCAACCACTTTCACCAACTTTTTTTCGCCAAAATTGAGATGAAAATGCTTCACGCGCGTTAGCTAAATAAGTCGTGAACGACTCCACGAGTTGTGATGAAACTCGGAAAGTAATCGTCGACGTACATGAACAGCTGACAAACCTTTGGAGTCGATCCAATTTAAGCCACCCGAGCTTAGAAAACATGAAAAGTCGTAAAATGTGATGCTGTAGTTGCTGAGAGTCTTTAAGACATACTCAAAGCGCTAATAGGTCGCACAAAACCACCAAAAACGGGTCGAAATTTGTTCTTCGTCAAAACTTTGGCATGTGGAGAATATGGATTCCTTCAAAGAATCCTTTGCATTTAATTTATAGAGTAATTTAGCTTAATAACATAAGATATTTGGTTTTATAATTGGTGCAAAACACAAAGTTTCAAGCCTAAACCTCCTTGGTCAGAGCATTCGCAATTTTAAAGTCACTTCCTCCTATTTCTGGCTTTTGATTGGGGTGAAAAACAAAACTGAACAAAAGCAATATGATTAGCTGTAGCCTGTAGTCCAATCCAAACCAGTGGGGAAAACAAACAAGAAATACCTCAAAATGTGTCGAATCTACGACTAAATGTGGTTGGAAGTGTACGCAAGACCCTAATATAGTGATTTGTTGCATTATTTCTGTCTGAATTATCTAACCTTAAGATATATATATAGCTTTGTGTGGTCTCATAGTTAATCAAGGACACTAAATATAATAGTTCTCGTGCCAATCGAAGTGCTGAGATTCCACTCGAGGGAACACGGCTCCCTTTCATAAAAAACAAAGAATGCGGCAGCACTTGAAGAGGTTGTTACTTCATTCTTAAATCAAAGGCCACCCAGAAATGATACCGATTTATTTTTTGTTGTGAAACATAAAATAAGTAAAGCTGGTTCTTCATCCAGACTGAAGAAATGAGCACCAAGAGCATCGTTGGTAGCGCACGATGCTGGAAATGGTTGAAATCCTGCATTACCCAGAATGCCCCTCTGCTCAAAGGCCGTTTTAAGTTTGCCACGAAACATCGAAATGATGCAGAGAAAGCCTGGGAAGGGGTGTGGGGCAAACAAGACCAAATTTAAGCTCTTCGACATCAACTCGTCCCAACAAAACACCGTCCCCGCAGTGAAGAACGGAGGTGGAAATGTTATGATTTGGGAATGGGTCCACAAACCCTTCCCTCAGCACGAGAATGGTCCAAAACATACCCCCCAAGGCAACGAAAGGAGTGGCTAAAGAAGCAGCATGTTAACGTCACGGACTGGATTAGCCAATCTCCAGATCTCAAACGTCTAAAAAAAAAAATATCGTCAATGGTCAATTTTATTTATATAGCACATTTAAAACAACAGGAGTTGACCAAAGTGCTTCACAATTTACGCAAAAGTACCATAAAAACTTAATTCAAACTGTATTAAAAGCCGGTGAAAACACAGGAAGTGGCATGCGTCTCCATGTTCGTCAGCAGGTTCGTTCAGGTTTTAAGTGGAGTTCTTTCGTCTGATATGTGGTTTAGAGGCGACACCTACTGGCGAAAGAAAGAAAGAGGTAAAAAAGGAGCGTAGCAAAGTAGCGTGGAGTTTTGCAAACTGTATTTCCGGCGCCGTTTCTTTGGATACGACAAATGTAACGGGGAATGTTTAACGATGACTACTATGCTAACGGTTAGCCAGCTTTTGAGCTAGCTTCTCCGATTGTTGTTAGGGATAACTTTCGTTATCGGTGGGAATGTTCATATTTAAGCCCAAGGCTCATATTTAATGGGTCCAAGTCAAGGATTTGTTCTCTGTTAATCGACTAGAACTGATAAATCACTGGTGGCTGGTAGATCTGTATATTTTAGATCTAGTTCATTTGAGTACTGTAGTTTAGTTGATTTCATGTTTGTTGGTGGATTAATGGAAGTAAGATACTTTTGCCATGATAATGTCTTACATCGTCGTGTTCTCTTGTGTTTAGGACCACACACACACAAACGAAGATAAAGTCTGCTGAAGAACGGACGACCAGCCTCAGTTTTCTCCGTGTCCCGACCGACACCCAGTGGCGAGCGTCAACTCAGTTTTCTGCGCTACAGGAAGTGAAGATGCCCGTCTGATGTCCGAGGGCAGGTTGCTCCAGAGTTCAGGATCTCCTCTGAGCTTCATCCCGGGTTTTTGGGACAACCAATACCATCTGCTCAAATGATGTCAGGACCCAGGGAGGGAGCAGAACGCCGAAGCGGTATATGCTTGGAAAACAAACGGTGGTGGGAGATGAAGCTTCGAGTTGCCAAGCAGCAGCCTGGAAACCGAAAGGATTTAAAGTTCCTGTAAAGAGGAGTGGGCCAAAATCCCTCCTGAGACGTGGTGACCAACACAGGTCTCTCCACCAAGTACTTTCTTTCTATTCTTCTTTGTTTTTTAGCTGATATGCTAAAAAACTACCAAAAAAAATGTCGGCTTGTAAGTGGGGAAAACCTACAAAATCAACATGGAATCAAAGAAATATGTCTCCCACCATAAAGGTCTCCTTTCTTGACCTGCAGAAGAACCATGTCTCTGTTTATTAAGTGGAAGCAATTTAACACAAAGATGCTAACCTCAACCCGTCCAATAATGTCTTAAATTGGGTAAATTGGGTATTCCATTGCACTAGAACCAAGCTTCGGTTCCTATAGGTTCCCGTCTTCAAAAGGTATGTGATTATAACCAGAAAAGTTCCCAAACAGGTACACAAAACAAGTTTTTTGTCTTCCTGTCAACAGTGCCCAGATAAAAACAGATCTATGTCCGAGTGGAAATGGAAAACGCAAACCGGAATAAGAAATTCGTCAAGCGCTCCCTCCGTGATTCACTGGAGAGATTAGATCTCTTGTTGGGTTTGGGAACGCTTTAAAGTTTCGCCCCGAAGTGCCACAGGAGCTGGAGCCGAAAAAAGGGGAGATCCGTTAATCGGCAGCCCCTGGAATCCTAGTCGTCAATAATTGGCGGAAAACAGTTGGATTTCGGAAATTTACGGACCTCTCTTTAGCTGGACCCCCTCCATTTCCCTTCGCCGACTTCAGTCTCTGTGTGAAACCACAGCTGTGCACATCTGCACAAGTGTGACACGTCCTGCTGTGCATCAGTGAGACGATAGTAAAAAGATACCCTTTAACCAGGCCTCAAGCATTTCTTCCAGTCACGCGTTGTAATTGTAGATACGGACTTTCAGGTGTTAATTAGAGGGTCGTGGGCCAATTAGTACACTGAAATGAATCAGATAAGTAGCTTGCTGCAAATCAGCCAATCAATAACTGGCCAGATATTTCACCATGCGCTGTTCTGGGAAACTTGCTGTGCTCCGAATGGCGGCAGATTCCTGATGCAGGAACCGTCTGTTATTAGAGTCCTAACAATCACAGTTAGCGGCGCAGTGCGCGCTCGAATCGTTAAGCGTGTGTACGGGAGTTTAAATGTCGACGAATGCAAAGTCGACGGGACGCTCGAAAACGCGACCAGACGGGGAGAAGGAGACAAATTTGATGTCCTCCTTGACGGGTTAATGGATAAACTTCGACTTTGACCCGTGTGACTTCGGCTGCCGACTCGGTTCCCGGATAACGGAGGAGAAACGTCTTAGTCCTCGGGGTTGTGCGTTTTTTCTATATACTACAAAGAGCAAAACCTCAACTTGGTCTTGAATATGTCTACAAGTGCTTTGAAAGCCAAGGCAATGATAATACAGCCTGACTTGGTAAAATAAATCATTACTTTGAGCTGAAGCTGTTTTATAAACGTTGAATCTAAGACTTGAAATGACCTTGGAGCAAGGCGTTCACCAGGAATGCTACTAAGCTAATGTAGCCACGTTGGCTCGCTCTTTGAAGCACAATAATCAGTCCCTCCAGGATTTTTGTGATCATTCGCGGCGCGTATTCCTAAAAGTTGCAATTTTTTTTTACGAAAAATCAATAAAAAAACATAACTTTTAATATCTGTGATCAGGGCCGTAGCCCGGATTTTCCCGCCGTATTCAGGGTTATGCAAAAATGCGACTTTAGCAGCTCCAGCGTCAAACGTTAAGGCAGTGAAGCACAGCCACAGTCGGCCGAAGACGGGATTCCCAGTTTCTCTCCTCCTGCAGGAGAGCTCCGACAGATAAAAACAGATGGACCAGCCTTCACCAGAACTGCCGTCCCTCTCGATGGATCTCACGCAGAGACTCGGTGGGGGCAAAGTAATCCCAGCCCCGCTCATACACACCAATCTCAGAGCCCAGTCGCAATATCGTTGACCCCCTGAGGCGGAAGAAGATCACCATTTAGGGCTCACAGTGTGGGAAAACCTGGCGGTGAAGTCATCTTTAGGGCCCAATACTTCTTTTCCCCCAATGTGGCGTGGGCTGATGTTGGCCTTTTACTAAATACTGAGCCCAGGCAGGAAAAAGATCCTTTAAATCTGCTGAATAAAAGTGGCTTTTTGAAGTTTGATCTATTTATGTGTTCATTAAAGTCTGTTTGCTCTAAATTCTGTATAATCTGTAACTGGGAAAAGGTAATTAATATTTCTATATGAATGATTTGACATAATACATCTAAAACTAATTAATTTATGTATTTTTTAATAAATAGGGATCGTGATTGGCCCTCGACTGGGACCAAATTTTTAATTTTGGCCCCCTGCCTTAGATACTTGCCACTTTTTCTTTTTCGTCCATTGCCATTAGGAGTATTTTTTTAGGCTAAAGGGTAAAAAGTAGCTCCAAAATTGAGAGATAATCATAATCATCATGTTTTCGTAGACCTTTCTTGACGTTTGTTTTTTGTGCTCTGAGAACTATTTTTGCGAAGCTTCGTTCGTGTAGCGGAGTTTCTCGAAGCCCAGAGGCCGCGATAGTTCGGTAATACGAGCGGAATAAACATGTACAGTTGAGTCAGACGTGCTTTTATCAGTTGATCCAATTCACCTCGTTATTAAACGGGATTCTTTCTCTCCGTCTAGTCTGCCGTTGGAGCATCGTGGTGGCAGCCGGAATGGATTGATTGTGTTTTTAAAGGAGAGAATAACGTTCCAGTCTCGGAGAGAGAGAGTCCCAGCGTTACTGTTACTGGGTTAGCACTGAGGATAAACAGATTGATTTGAGTAACCCAAGCTGTCTCTCCCTCCTTATGCGTGTCCCCGGGCTCCTACCAACTGCTGCCTGACTCATTATTTAATAAAACCACCGGGGTTTGTTGGTTTTTTTGTTTTTTTTTTCCTACCACGCTTGCATCTCAGTCTGAGTGTCTCAGCCACAAAGCGACCAGAGAACACGACTTTAAAGTGAAGTCTGTGATCGGATCGGGGCAAGAAAACGTGCAACAGTGTCATATAGTCAGCGGTACAGTTATACAGCCCCTCCAGGATTTTCGCCAGCATTATTTGGTGATTGTTGCGGCTAAAATGCCTGATTTTCGCGGCGCGTTTTCCTAAAAGTTGCAACTTTTTTTACTAAAATCGATAAACAACCATAACTTTTAATATATAAACCAAAAATCCTTCCTAGTTCTGTAAGATAATTCCCAACAAACATTGACATTCTCAAAAGGTGCTTTATTTGAGAACTTTGATAGCTTCTAAACTGACATTCATGAGCATTTCTGGATTGTCCCTGGTCTGCAGGAAGTGACGTCACGTGTCTTCTTCCTGAGTTATTTGGGGTTATTTTGTATTCTGCGCTACACAAACGCACAAAGAAGAGACTAGACCGCAGAAACGGTGGCGAATCGCTTTAGAAACAATAAATATTGGGTTAAAGTTGCAGGAAAGTTGCGGCGTTTTGGGCAAAGTTGCGATTTCGCTGGGTTTGCTTGATTTTGCGTTAATAGTTGCGATCGCAACATCGCGAAATCCTGGAGGGTCTGATTATACGGAATTACATGCAGTGCTTTTGTATGTTCAGGCTAGCTTGTATGCCAGAAACTAGCTTTTTAATGTGGAAGGTGTGTACTAAAACAAAACAATGAATTTGGACCAATAACCATGAACGATTTTAAGGATCTACGCTCGAGTTAAATTAATCATTCCACAGAAGTTAGGACGTTAAGGACTTTAGTGTATTGTGATGCTACGATAATCATCCCTTTGTTCCACATGATGGTACACCTCAACAAATACCACGACTGTACGCCTCTGGATTTGGAGGATAAGATGTGTGGTTGATACACCGCCTACGATCGGATATACAGATACATAGAGACCGTATCTAACTGGGTTGGGACTGTCGCTGACAATTTGGGACGAAACAACATGCTCGATTAATTGTGGCCCAAATTTCACAGGGAGTTTACGCGAACGTGTCGTTCGGTGCGATCCCGAGTGAAAATTTACATTTTTTTTTATCGAGCCGAGCCGAGTAGAGTAGAGCCGGTGGAAAAGGGGCATAAGTTGGCCTTAAAGAACTGTTTCGGACAATACCATCAAATTAACAAAACGTTTGGGCCCCAATTTTTAAATTCTTTAACCTTTGCATGAATGATACACACAATCCAAAGCCTTTTGTGTTGAATATAAATGTACTTGGATCCAGAAACGCTCCAAGGACCACATCGAGAAGCAGCATAAATCAAATATATGTGTAATATTTTGACAAAACACAAGTTAAGCAGTGGGTGTTTATGTGAGGAGCCAACTTTTCGAAAAACTAGGAAGGCGTCTGACTTCAATTTGGCTTTAAACAAAACCAGGGTGAGTATTTTTCTGCATGGATGAGCCCACTAAAAGCTGTGTGCACAAAAATAACTAAATCAATCACACGTACACAAACACAACCGCTGTCTTCCAACCAATTTAACTCACAAAGTTGAATTAACCAGTAATCCCTGTTTTCTCCCCGGGGCTATCTTCACTTTGCACTTGTTTGAGTGAATAATTGGAGGCCTTGCCTTCACTTATCGAGGCTCCGTTTACGGCCGAGTGCTCTAAACAAAAACGTCCCCTCTGCCGAGTCGCCGGTGACACGTTTGTGTGTTTGTACCTTATTTCAGGCACAAGCCGCCGCACTTTTCATTTGCCCTACAATCGTATGAACCGTTTAACGTGGCACGACGAGTGGTTCGTGAATATCGAGAGATTTCGTAAACTGTAGCGGCTGAATTAATTGGCTACGCTCAAGTGTTACACGTGGCTCGTTTCTGTCCCGAGAAGTGGCTTAATCGTCGTCCGATACGAAGAAGACGGCGGCCTGTTAATTGCGACCTTAGAGAGGCGGACGCTTGTATTTTCTGGCGAATCCGTAGCTCTACTCAGAATCATCTTAAGGAGTTAATGCTGATATTATCAACACATCCTAAAAGTAGTAAAAAAAAATTAAAAGACTCATCTTTTTGGGAAAATTTGCAGCTGTTTGGACTAAAATTTATTCTTAAATGGAGTTAAAATATTCTCTTTTAGGTAGCATTAATCACAGCATGTAGCGTTGCACTTTTAAGTTTTAAACAAACATCTGGCGACATCTGTTAGCAGCAGCTCGACATTTGTTCTAACCGTTTGTCTGATCAGGTAAGTGTTTGGATCACCGATTTATAACCCAGAAGTCGAAGCCACAATGGATGATTGCCCCCTAGTGGCTGGCTACAGTATAACATTTAGGTCTCGCCGCTTCAAATGGGACACTTATCTAACTGAAAACCATAAAAAAACACTACAGATCTTTTTTTTAGGTGGTGATTTTGGTTGATTCACATAGTTCTTACCTTCCTGCTGTATGTTCAAAAAAGAATTGTTTTGAAAATAAGTTGAGTTTCAATTTGTACCGTAATTTCCGGACTATAAAACGCTACTTTTTGCACAAGCTTTGAACCCGGCGGCTTAGAGTCCGGCGCGACTTTTCTATGGATTTTTCTGAGATCGTACTTTGCCTGGCGGAAGGACACGTGATCAGAGACACAGTCACGGGGGGAAAAGAGTGAAATGTTGGTCACGTGTCCATCCGCCAGGCAAAGTAGTGCCGTACGAATGACTGACTTTTCTTCTCGCTAAAGCCGTGCTTCTGCACCTTAGCCCCAAAAGGTAGGCCAATTATATTTTTCTGATATGCTGTAGGTTATGTAGATCATTTAAACAGCTCAGTACATGTTTTGTACTTTTAATTACAGGTACTCGTACGTATATGTAAAAAGTTACGCAAATATGTACCTGTAACTTGTTTTTTCAAAATGTTAATAAAAGGGACGTGTTCCCAAACAGCCATGTCTTTCCTGACAATCTCCTTTTATTTATATACTCTTACATATGGTAATTAAACATTAAAACACCAGCGGCTTTTAGTCCGGCGCACCTTGTAGTCCGGAAAATACGGTAATTTGAAGCTTCTGTATGAAGTCCAAAGATTTCACATAAATAAATGAATAAAAACAACATGGCTGCGAGTTTGGAGAACTGAAAGGGAAACGGAACGGAAGTCACTTTGTCCCAATTTATTGATGTCAACGTTTTAGCTAATTTCCATGTTCCTTGAACTGTAGACCCGACGGTTTGTGGAACATTTTTCCCAATCTAAGAGTCTGCGTTTTACATCTTTACTGTTTAACAGACTCTCATTCTGCAGGTTTATTGTGTTCAATTTACAGCGATTTGCTCAGCTGGACTTGTGACTCATAAGATGTTTAAAACTCTTTAAGCCAAGTATGTTCCTATGACTAAGAATGGAAAAATGGCTTGCCATTGGTGAAAAGTGGCTAAAAATTGAAAAATCCTTCCCTTAAACAAATGTAGTATTTGGTATTTCTCCATCATACAGACTCGATGGTTTTGCTTAATTTGAAAAATGATTATAGAAATATTTGAGGTGGGCAGATTTTTAAAAAATTGGCTCCATCAAAGCGTGCGTAAGACATGAAGGATACAAGGGCTGACAGTCTTATTATCAATGTGCCGTGCTCTCAGACATGATGTCGAGTTTTCTCTCAGTGGAATGACTCACTGGGCGTGAGAGCCACTATTAGGGCGGAGTTAATTATCCCAGGGCGAACAGCTTTTTTTTTGATGAATAACATTTGTGTTATGGGTACAGAAAACCTTGCGCAGCTTTGCTACCTTACTGCTAAAATAAAGACCAGAAGAAGAAGAAGAAGCTCCACTTACGGTGAAACACAACCGAGGTAACTCGCTGAAAATATTCTCCTTCAATTCCACGAAGCTGAAGTTGGTTTCCGATTCGGAAAATGGCTAAAGGGCGATTCCAGCTAAGTTTTCCCCCCCTTCAGCATCTTTAATCTCCTCTAGTTAAAAAACTACAACACCTAGACACTTCAACCTTGGAGCAGATTATTCTGCACTGATTGCAGAACATTTAAAACCAAGTGTGTGATCTGTGAAACCTTCATCTGATTCCTGAAACCTCAATAAAGGGCCACTTCAGCACTTTTTTTTGCATCCGGACCACACTAGAACTGGTCCAGCTCCAAAACTACAACACCTCACTGGTATTTGATAAAAAGGTGAAATCTCTGCTAAAATCTTGTGTTTTGAATCAACATTCATAGAAACTAATTCATGTCATTTCAGTGAGTCATCATGGTTGTGCCCTGAGTCCTCTGTCGCTTCAGATGAGGCTGATTCCCATGGATTTACAAACATATACACATTCAAGTCACTTGTTTTAAATAAATGAAAACAGAAACCAACCAAACAAAATGTGAAATGCAAAAGTGTAGAGGTTTAATATTACTATTTTTGTGGGGTTTTTTTAGGCCTGAAACGGGGAATAAAGGCAACTTTAGTTTGGTTTTTGGACAGTTTCACCCTTTTCTTCACACTCCATGCAATGACTGATACCAATTTGACAGAACATCACTTAAAAAATAACCAGACCATCCATCTGTCCATCTTTGACCGCTTACAGGAGAGAAACCTAAACGTCCCTGTCCCCAGTGACGCTCTGCAGCTCCTCCTGGAGGATCCCAAGGTGTTCCCAGGACAGAGGATCCATAATACCTTCAGGCAGGGAGTTTTGGGTCTTCTTCCAGTGCCTGGAAACCCTCCAAAGGGAGGCGTCCAGGAGGCGTCCTAATCAGACGCCCGAACCACCTCATTTGACTCCTTTCGATGAGGAGGAGCAGCGGCTCTACTCCGAGCTCCTCGCCTGATCTCTAAGGCCGAGCCCGGCCGCCCTATGGAGGACGCTCCTTTCAGCTGCTCGGATCCAGGATCTGGTTCTTTCGGTCACGATCCAAACCTCATGAGGGTTGGAACGTAGATGGACCAGTAAATCCAGAGTCTTACCTCTCGACTCGACTCTTTCTTCACCACGCCCTCGAGCGCGCCCCCCCCCCCTCGATCCGTCAATCCACATCCCGCTCCGTCCTACTCAGGAACAAGATTCCCAGATGCTCGAACCGCTCCACACGAGGCAAAGACTCATTCTTGACCCGGAACAAACATTATTTTTAGAGATTTTATGAGATATTTGAAGCTCAAATTTGGCATGGTAGAGCTAAGTCGACCCGATCCAAGATGGCCACCACGGTTGACTCCAATATGGCTAACGTTTAGCCTGGTGGTAGCTGACACTCTTCCCCATCACATACTCCGAGCACTAACTGATTCTGCGAGATCTTTGGCAACTTCGGCAGGCAAATAACCGCCGCTGCCTCGATGGCGGCTGCTCGTAGAAACAAATCGGAGGAGAAACGGATCTCAAAGGGGGGTCACTCCTGCAGCCATCCTATCGTCCGCCGTTTGTTTTTTTTTTCTCCGGGAAACAGACGTTCGAAACCGCGTCTTTTATTTACGCGGGCAAATGCGTCGTTCTTTGACAGCCATTAACATGAAAGTGTGCAATATAAATTCAAATCAACAACAACAACAACAAAAAGAGAGAGGAAGAAGGGGGGTGGGGGCTTTTTGGGTTCAAATATTACATGCTGGAGACTATTACTGTGGGTTTTTTTTTTTCTCTCCCGATGTTTTACAGCCTGAGTTCAACAAAAATATTCATAACTGCTGACAAGTCTCCGTGTGTGGGCTCCGCTTCTCGGTTTTCACCATGGAAACTGCAGATGGTTGGAATTACAATGACAATGGTGGATATTATAATCCAAATGGTGCTTGTTGTAGCAGATAGAGTATTATAACGATAATGTGCACTCTGCGTGATGATGCTTTTTTTTTCCTCCCTTCCCGTAAAAACCCAAATGTCCCACTTGACTCCTTGCCCTTGTTGAATGCTTCTTTTTTTTTCTTCTTTCCTTTGTTTCTCGGGTATGACTGCGACCAAGTTTTCAAGTGGCGTGACGATGTCATCCCGTCAAATCTGGCCGCGTCTGAACGGCGACTGTCGAACGAGGATGCAGCGGCGCCGCGGCAAGAGAACCCTGAAACCGAGTCTGTCTTTGTGCAACTCCCTTCCCACGCAACAGCTCCCACCATGTTGCTGCCGAATTCTGAAATACTGAGGAGTCCCGACGGAATAATGGACATGTGCTGCATACTTTGCAAGATGCCGGGGGGAAAAAAAAAGGTTCTCTTTCCCAGGAAGGCGAGGAAAGGATTTGGGAGTTCTTGCGGCTTGTGTGGAAGAGGATTTCATTCGATAACTTGGAGGCAGCTGCAGACTGCAGGAAGAGCTGTAAAGAGTGTTCGGTTGTTATCGCCAGAACTTTCCAGGACGGGGAGTTTGTGATAATGAGACGTTTCCTGGAACCAGACTCGGCCAGCTGTTCTGGCTGGTTCCCTGGAAGTGTCGTAGGAGTTATGTAAACCAATCACGAACTGGTCAGATGTATGCAATACACACCGATGTATTCAGTCTGTTTAAATACCAGTCCCTCCAGGATTTCCCAGGCATTTTCCTAAAATTTTTTTCTTACTAAAATCAATAGAAAAACATAACTTTTAATATCTAAACCAAATATCCTTCCCAGTTATGTAAGATAATCACCAACAAACACTGACATTCTCAAAAGGTGCTTTATTTGAGAACTTTGATAGCTTCTAAACTGACATTCATGAGCATTTCTGGATTGTCCCTGGTCTGCAGCTCTCCTCACATGTTTTGCAGACACAAAGTGTTTGTCGATGCGTTTATGTTCC
>NC_051452.1:1428306-1439945 GCF_001649575.2 Kryptolebias marmoratus | reverse complement strand
GCTGAAATCTTTGTGGGCAAATGTGAAGCATTAGCGCACATTTTGGCTTCGGTCGCTGCTCCTGCACGCTCCCGGCATTCTGATGTTAACAGGAAGTGACGTCACGTGTCTTCTTCCTGAGTTATTTGGGCTTATTTTGTATTCCACGCTACACAAACCCACAAGGAAGACACTAGATCGCAGAAACGGTGGCGAATCACTTCAGAAACAATAAATATTGGGTTAAAGTTGCGGGAAAGTTGCGGTGTTTTGGGCAAAGTTGCAAAAAATTTTGCGGTAACAGTTGCGATCGCAACATCGCAAAATCCTGGACAGAAATCTGAAATGGGTCCATGGGTTCATTGCTGATAAACAGGAATGCTTACAGGCCCGTTTTTCCACCGCTGCAGACGTTTGTACAATGGATGGTTTTGAGGCGCAGCTGGGGCAGTGAGCGAGGCTGATTCGTGGAAAGAGGAAGCCTAAATCTTGTGCACAGATGAGAGCTTCTGTCGAAAAGAAAAGAAAAAAAAAAAAAAAGACCTTCACGGTCGACAATCGCGCCCGCACTTTTGGATGTCGTAGGGGAGCTCCGGTGCTCTAGAGTTCACTCAAACTCGGACTAAGAGGTGTCGAAGAAGACTCCCTCGCGCACGCCGTTCGCAAACTGGTCGCCAACGGCCGCAGCCCGGTAGGAAACTGGCGAAACTTATGACCCGAATGTGGAAGATGAGCCGTAAAATTTGTTGCGCGTCTTGACTTCTGTTTTGTAAAGAGTTGAAATAAGAAGTGGGGGGGATTAGGAGTGGCGGAAACAAGGAATCGGACCTTAAAGTTGACCAGCAACTCAAGAATTTGTTTGTTTTCCCGCTGAAACCTTGCCCATGCAACCATCGCATGTCAACAAAGAAAGACCGCCACACAGAACTAGTCCCACTTTTACACGGACACTGGTAAACGGCTGCAGGAGCTGTGTTACAGGGTCGATGCAGGGGATTTAAATACATATTTGAATTAGAATCAACTCTTTAAATGAGCTAAAGCCATTTTTATGTCACAGTGTCAATAAAACGTTGCTGTTTAAACGTGCAGGATATTACATGTTAATGTGGAATGTAAAATGAACTATATTCAAGATAAAGTGCCTAATAGAAAGTAAACGGAGTTATAATGTAATAAAAGGGAAAAATGGAGACATTTTTACAAACACAAAGTGGGAATTTCAGTTTGTAATAAAAGGCTCAACTCGTTCATGCTACTCTCCAAAATAAGTCTGAGTCACAAAAAAAAATATGAATCAATTTGACAAATTCAATATGTGTTCATCTGCCAACAGGCAATAAAACGACTCAAGAATGCGGCAACGGTGGTTTCACGGCTGACGCGACCCGTTCAGTAACCGTAAGGAACCAGATTCGCCAGCGTTTTGTCACATTACTTCACTCTAAATGTCATGTGAGTCAAAGCACTTCTCTGGAGAATTCAGCTGCTTTTAACTGTCGCTTTTCTTTTCCCTCCAATCAGAACGGGATCCTGTTTCCAGGAGCTGGGATGGATTTATTGGTCAAACTGTGAATATGTCACCGCTGGCAACGGCATTACAGGTCAGTCCCATCCATCCATCCTTCATCCAACCATCCATCCTTCATCCATCCAACCATCCTTCATCCATCATTCATCCATCCAACCATCCATTCATCCAACCATCCATCATTCATCCATCCACCCATCCATCATCCATCCATCCATCCATCATCCATCCATCATCCAACCATCCATTCATCCTTCATCCAACCATCCATCATCCATCCATCCTTTATCCATCATTCATCCATCCATCCATCATCCATCCATCCATCCATCATCCAACCATCCATCATCCATCCATCCATCATCATCCAACCATCCATCATCCATCCATCCTTTATCCATCCTTCATCCATCCATCCATCCATCATCCATCCATCCTTCATCCAACCATCCATCATCCATCCATCCTTCATCCATCATTCATCCATCCATCCATCCATTCATCCATCATCCATCCATCCATCCTTCATCCATCCAGCCATCCTTTATCCATCCTTCATCCATCATTCATCCATCCAACCATCCATTCATCCAACCATCCATCATTCATCCATCCACCCATCCATCATCCATCCATCCATCCATCCATCATCCAACCATTCATCATCCATCCATCCATCCATCATCCAACCATCCATCCATCCTTCATCCAACCATCCATTATCCATCCATCCTTCATCCATCATTCATCCATCCACCCATCCATTCATCCATCATCCATCCATCCATCATCCATCCAACCATCCATCATCCATCATTCAACCATCATCCATCCATCCATCCATCCATCATTCATCCATCCACCCATCCATTCATCATCCAACCATCCATCCATCCATCATCCATCCATCATCCATCATTCATCTATCATCCATCCATCCATCCATCATTCATCATTCATCATTCATCCATCATCCATCATCCATCCATCCATCCATCCATCATCCATCCAAAAATGGAAACCTGAAGGTAAAAAAAAATACCTTCAGAAAATTTTTTTGACAAGACGAAGCCCGAATTTAGTCCAAATTGTAGCATTGGAAGTAAATTTTAAAGTTATTAGCTTTGAATGTGTAAATTTAAAAGTGATTTTTAAAAAAAAAGCATGATGTAACTGAAGCCGCCAGGTTGCTAGGAGCAACGGAGGGCATCAGCAAGACCGAGGCGGCCCGGGAAGATGGTGGTTCAGTCACAAAGACATCCTGACAGAGGCGTTCCGTGAAGGAATGCGCGCCACCTGACAACTTCCATAACTTTCGTAGGGATTTTTCCACAAGTAGGGTTCTCTGCTGTCCATTTTTTCCTGTTCGGTCGGTTTTCATGACACCTTTAGCATACGGGTAAGATTTATGCTAAATTTACTGTAAATATTTGACACGAGACGTTAAAAAAGCCCAAAAACACTCCGAAATTTGAACATTTTGACCGGAGTCGGAAGCTGTTGAGCTCTACGATGAAGACGATTGTGATATTAGTCGTCAAGTCGTGTTAGATTTGTTTTTGTCTTGTTTTTAAGTTCTTCTATTCTTTCTTCTGTCCGTCTCAAAGCGTACAGACATCACTGATGGTGAGTAAGCCTCAAACAACAACAACAATCAGCGTGACTCAAGTGTTCCTGAGAGATCGTTTTGCGTGAATGGAGCTGGTTGTCGAGGTGCATTCCAATCACAAACCTAATTTACTTGTTTATCTTTCCGACCGTGAACCCTAATCTGGACGGTTGGGATGTTAGCACTTCCGGGTTGGAGTAACTGATGGAAATGAGTCTTTCCGCGCCTCGTATTGAGCTGCGGTTAGGGTTTTTTTGTTGTTTTTGTTTTTTTGGAGCTGCTTAACGTGGATTTGTTAAGAGTTCTCCAATCGCTTTCTAATGGATCCACACTCAAGACTTGGTAGTTTATGAGGAAAACATTTCAACCTTGCCAATTAAATGCATACAGTGTGGTCAGAGGTTTACATACACTCACGATGCGCATCAATCATTAATTTGGGGCTTTTAGTGGCTGATTTGGACCAATCATGTTCCGATTATGCAATCTGCTCCAATGATTAAAACAACAGGAGCACAAGTTTGAATTTATTGTGGATTTTGTCTAATTTTTTTTGCTTTTTGGCATATTATGGCGTGCTTGAGCCCTGGTTGGTTCCTGGGTT
Source organism: Kryptolebias marmoratus (assembly GCF_001649575.2). NCBI lineage: Eukaryota > Metazoa > Chordata > Actinopteri > Cyprinodontiformes > Rivulidae > Kryptolebias > Kryptolebias marmoratus. The sequence goes on along the minus strand of NC_051452.1, from coordinate 1,436,222 downwards.
GCTCCCAGTGGTCAAATGAGTGCTGCTCAATCCAATAAAAGCTGTCAAACAGATCTTTTTTTTTTTCAATGCTACCAGCTGCGGCCAATCATAATCCCTAACAAGAAGTTAAACCTTGGCCTTGTCAAGTTTAAGCACCGTTTGAAAGATTCAGGTGAATGTTTGGATATATTTTAGCCTGGACATATAGTTTTGACGATTTCACGATGAGATGGAAACCTCTGACCTCTATGCGGGTCAAGTGTAGACATAACCGATGCTTGAACCTTTGTGTGCCGACAATCACGTAACGTAGAGACAGAATACCATTAATGTGCTCAGAAACTTCACGCAGAGAGATACCGTTGGGCCAGAAACACTGGAGCTCAAGGTATCGGACTGAAATACTGTTAAAGTATGGAACAGCGTGGAAGCCGTGCTCCTGAACAACAAGAGACGGGTTGTAGTTTTTATCTGGCTCACAGTTATGTTGTCAAGCAGGACATGTTATGTTAGTGCACTCGAGCTTTTGTCGCAGCCGTTTTAGCATCCCGACCCAAAAGGAAATCCCAGGCTGCGGGTTCCTATCAGATCGTGTGTGGATTTTTCTCAGACCCTCCAGGATTTCGCGATGGTGGGATTGCAACTATTAACGCAAAATCGAGCCAACCCCGCGAAATCGCAACTTTTTTGCAACTTTGCCCAAAACGCCGCAACTTTAACCCAATATTTATTGTTTCTGAAGCGATTCGCCACCGTTTCTGCAGTCTAATCTCTTCTTCGTGGGTTTGTGTAGCGTGGAATACAAAATAACCCCAAATAACTCAGGAAGAAGACACGTGACGTCACTTCCTGCAGACCAGGGACAATCCAGAAATGCTCATGAATGTCAGTTTAGAAGCTATCAAAGTTCTCAAATAAAGCACCTTTTGAGAATGTCAATGTTTGTTGGGAATTATCTTACAAAACTAGGAAATATTTTTGGTTTATATATTAGAAGTTATGGTTGTTTATTGATTTTAGTCAAAAAAAAATCGCAACTTTTACGAAAACGCCCCGCGAAATCAGGCTTTTTAGCCACAACAATCACAAAAAATGACTCAGACTAATATCGAAACCTCGCGCCGTCACTCGAGGCAGAGAAATTTGTAGTTTTACAATCAGCTCTTTGTGTTGCCAACTAAAAGTGCAACAAAACAAAAAAAGTTATTCCTGCTGAACAAATTGGACACTTTAACCGAGCCCCCAAAAAATAATAACACTTCCAGGCTTTAATTGGTTCTCTAAACAAAACGGTAAAAACACATTTATAGTTCTAAACTCCATTACTTTGAATGGCCTCGCACCTTAATTATCTTCAAAAATTAACTCCCCACCCTCCCAAAAAAAAAACCTCCATTCATCCCGAGCCGAATCCTTTTTTGTTTGTTTTCAGTCGACGTCAATAAAAGTGGTTTTCTTAAAGGTACACAACTCAATCTTGAGCACTTTTTTTTGCATTATAATTTGTAGAAACACACTGGTCACCTTAAATGACCTTCAGTAATGGGTCAGGCGGGACTTTTCCCACCAAAGTTCCTGATGCGATTCCAGCAAACCGGTTTCATTGATGGGAGTAAAGAGTAAAGATGTGCGAGAATTTATGCACTAATCTGAACCAAAGATAATAAATCTGGACTTTTAACTTACATTAACCTGAACCAATAATCGGATCCAATTTGTCTCATTAGGAAAAGTATAAAATGAGAATTAGTAAAAAAAAAAATTGACGTGATTTAAACTGAACTGGACTGAATTGGACAGAATTATCTACAATTTCCTTATTGGGGATTGGATTTAACCGTTTTTCTTGGACCGCAAATTTGCTTTGTCATTTGTCAGAGTGGCTTTAATGAACTGGCGCTGTAGGAATAAAACTCAACTGAAATTGGCTCACGTTCACGGGACACCAGAGCACTGTCCCTTCAAACTCAAGGCCCACGGGCCAGATCCGGCCCTCTGTAACATTTCATCCGGCCCTCCAGTCTGGTTCAGATCGAGTCTCTGATTCTTATTTTGCTTAAAAAAACTGAAGTTTTCTCTGACAGTGACTTAGAAGCCAACAATATATAGTTTTAATTTCTGTATGATCAGGTTTTTGTCTGTTTTAATGTTAAAAACTTCATTTAAAAGCTGAGTGAGGCGTAAGAAATGACAGCTAATGATGAGCTTTTTGAAGTTTGATCCATTTATGTGTTCATTAAAGTCTGTTTGCTCTAAATTCTGTATAATCTGTAACTGGGAAAAGGTCAGTGATATTTCTATATGGATGATTTGACATAATACATCTAAAACCAATTAATTTATGTCTTTTTTAATAAATACGGATCGCGATTGGCCCTAAAACTTTAGGACCGATAAGAAGAAACACAGATTTCCACGGATGGATCAGAGACATGAGGTCTCTGCTGTACCTGAGAGGATCTCCAGCACCAACATGTGGAGAATCAAAAACTGGACCGAAGAGGAAAACATCCTTCTTGAACCAGCTGGCAGCGTCAGAAGACCAGCGCCGGACTGGAACCCACACGGGGAACGGAAAACTTGGAAGGCTAAAGAACACTTTAACACTTTTTCTTTGGTTTGCTGTCCAACCCTGGTCCGACGAGGACCACTACCCTGCGTGTTTTAGATGTTTCTCCGCTTTAACACCTGATTTGAATAAATAAGTGATTACTTGGCTGCCGAAGAACTTAAAAGACCCGCTGGCGTGCAGGCTAGTGGCCCTCCAGGACCAGAATCCAGAATTGGACACTACAGGAATTAGTCTAGTACTGCAGTACTGTTCCGCGGTACTACTCCTACCTGAACAGTTAAACCCATGTAGCGACTTTAAGGGGTCGGGGAGTACGGATTGTTTTACATCACTTTAAGTGTCATGTTTGTGCCATTATCCCACCTTTGCTGTCCCTGACTGCTGCGTGGCTGTCGGTTGATAAATAGCCAATGGTCACGCCCTGCTGTCGAGCTCCTACTCCTGCTAGAAAAGATTTGCCACCCCCGACAGAATTTAAGCAGCCGCAGCCGAAGCTTCCTTTTCCAACCGTTCTCCAAGTTGTTGCCACATATCCTGTCAAGACGCTGGGTTTTAACCACAACATGACCCACTCCGCCACTGCTGCATAATGCATCGCCTCCTTGACACCGAACGGGGGAGGGCTCACATCCTCCGTCTCGCGAAAGATGTGTTCTTTGAAGCTCCGCCGAGTGTCAGGAGCGCCGTGACCTGACATCGCCTCTGGAACGGATTTTTGAAGAGTATATGTTGAACTTCGAATGCGCGGCAGTGGATGCGTTTTCGCTGCTGGGACGTAGGTCGGGGGAGTGGGGAAAAAATTTGGTGTCCTTGTCGTTGTGCTACGGTTCCAAAGTCAGGCCGGCTGCTGTCAAATGGGATTACTCCCCGGCGTCAAAGATGCACAAGGGGGGAGAAGGACGGTTTTGCGTTTTGTTTTCAGCCGCTCTAAAATTCACAGTCGGGCCATCAGCGATAATAATTTAGATGCCAATAAAAGGTGTTAAAAAGAAAACATTACTACCGGCCTGCCAAGCAAACTGCATCTGTCATTACAGCGAGCAGCAACTGTGCTGAAATTTTTCATGGGACGTAATATTGATTTGAGGTCACAATTAAAAAAAAAAGAAAAAAAAAAATTCCAAGTTTTGCACTTTACTTTGCAATCAGGCCACTTTGTCATCCTTTGGAGAACAGCTGCGGCGTTTCAGCAGCTCATCTGTCAATATAATCAACGACGAAAACAAACTTGGAAATCGAGTTTGTAACCGCGCGCATCTTCGCTTGTCCGATAATTGTCAAAAGCGCTCGCAAAATGACGGGGGAGAGGAAAAGAAGGGGCGCGTGTGAGATTGTACGTCTTCAAACCAAAAGTACCGTATGACATCGGGGTCAATAAAGGAGTAGATTTCTTTTCTAACAGGTTTACAGACGGTGTACAGTTACTCAGTCCCTCCAGGGCATTTTCCTAAAATCAATAAACAACCATAACTTTTAATATATAAACCAAAAATCCTTCCTAGTTTTGTAAGATAATTCCCAACAAACACTGACATTCTCAAAAAGGTGCTTTATTTGAGAACTTTGATAGCTTCTAAACTGACATTCATGAGCATTTCTGGATTGTCCCTGGTCTGCAGCTCTCCTCACTATTAGTTAGCCTCTTGGTACCTTTAGCTTAACATTATCATGTTTTAGTTTAGTTATCTTAGCATTTTTCATGTGGGCTGTTGGCGGGCCTTACTACTGTTAGTTAGCCTCTTGGTACCTTTAGCTTAGCATTATCATGTTTTAGTTTAGTTATCTTAGCATTTTTTATGTTGGCTGTTAGTAGGCTTTTTTGGTACTATTAGTTAGCCTCTTGGTACCTTTAGCTTAGCATTATCATGTTTTAGTTTAGTTATCTTAGCATTTTTTATGTTGGCTGTTAGTAGGCTTTTTTGGTACTATTAGTTAGCCTCTTGGTACCTTTAGCTTAGCATTATCATGTTTTAGTTTAGTTTTCTTAGCATTTTTCATGTTGGCTGTTAGCAGGCCTTAGTACTGTTAGTTAGCCTCTTGGTACCTTTAGCTTAGCATTATCATGTTTTAATTTCGTTATCTTAGCATTTTTCTTGTTGGCTGTCAGTGGGCCTTTTTGGTACTATTACTTAGCCTCATATACCTTTAGCTTAGCATTATCATGCTTTAGTTTAGTTATTTTAGCATTTTTCATGTTAGCTGTTAGTGGGCCTTGGTACCTTTAGCTTAGCATTATCATGTCTTAGTTTAGTTAAAAAGGTAAAAAGAGAGCAGATGGTTGAACGGAGCTCAGCGCGCGTGGTCCACGTCAAGCTACTAGGAGGTGCACAACCCCGCTAGTAGACACCGCACGGGACCTTGTGTCACTGTTGGCGCGCGCGGTGAGGTAGAAAAAGCTAGTAGTTTTGCGGGAATGGGTGGAAAAAAAACGTGTATAAAAAATGACGTATTTATAATAAACAAGCTGAGCTAATAATCCACGGGGGGGAACTCTGAGGTTAGCTTTAAACGCTGACCGTGCAGTTAAGATGGCCGTCGGAGCACGTTGAAGTCTGTTCCTCTTACTTCCCTGTCCGTCTTCTCACATGCCCCCCGAGAAATCAATCGCCTGCTGTTGCCTAAAATAGAGCTCGCGTTAGCAAAAGTGTAAAAATGTAAAGGTAATTAGCTGGAGGCATTAAGTCGATTTAAAGCCTGGTGAGGGTGAGTTTGTGTGCACCGGTGCATATTTTTATGTAAGTATGTGTGCATTAGCTCAAGCAAACCGCAGCCAAGGGTGCCGTTGTCTCCCGCGTTTCTCTGCTCCGAGCAAATGATATTGCTTACCTCCGAGCCTCCATACAACAGGGGAAGAGATCCAGAACGGGCGATAAGGGAGCGGGAAGGCTTTAGTGTTACTGCTGGACCAAAAGTGTGACATAAGCTCGAAATGCAAACACAAACAACAAGCAATATTCTCTGATTTTGCCACTGGGTGATTTGAGGAATGTTATCCTCCTTGAGTGCGATCATTATTGGGCGATAAAGCAGTTGAACCAAGCCCACCTGTTAGTGGGCCGAAAACCCAAAGCAGAGTACAAATCTGTGACCTGATGGACCAAACAAAACTATTCAAGTGAGCAACATGAATGCAGGATTAGTTAAACATCTAGAATGAAACCATGGAATTTATGTGTCCAAATTAGGAAGTTAGTCCAGATTGAACAATATATGGCGTCGGTACTGTAATGTTGCATTAATTATGAGACTAGTTATGCAAATATTGTTGCATCTGAAACCTTGTAACGCTGCCAAAGGTACCAAACCAACAAAACTGTGGAGTTGGTTCTAAAATAAATGGGTCAAAACAGTGGTCACAAATGGACTGAAAAAGCAAAATAGTTGGAGAGGCTGTTCATATTTTTGTTCAATTAACCTGTTTGTAGACGTCTAAAGCAGGGGTGTCAAACCTGGTGATGCAAAATTAAAAATTTGGTCCTAGCCAATCAGGGCCAATCATGATCAATATTTATTAAAAATTACATAAATTAGTTGGTTTTAGATGTATTATGTCAAATCATTCATATAGAAATATCAATGACCTTTTCCCAGTTACAGATTATACAGAATTTAGAGCAAACAGACTTTAATGAACACATAAATGGATCAAACTTCAAAAAGCTCATCATTAGCAGTCATTTCTTACGCCTCACTCAGCTTTTAAATGAAGTTTTTAACATTAAAACAGATTTTTTTTAAAAAGCCATCAACAAAAACCTGATCATACAGAAATTAAAACTATATATTGTTGGCTTCTAAGTCACTGTCAGAGAAAACTTCAGTTTTTTTAAGCTAAATAAGAACCAGAGGCTCGATCTGAACCAGATTAGAGGGCCGGATGAAATGTTACAGAGGGCCCGGATCTGGCCCGCGGGCCTTGACTTTGACACGTGTGCTCTAAGGGGTTGCAGGTCTCTGTTGATGCGAGTCGGACGCTGGGAGTTTTTGGAACCACTTATTGACGACCGCCCGGCTCCGCGCTCCGACCTGCCGGAACCTGCCGCTGGATCGCAGTAAATATAGAACGCAATTACGGCTTCAGTGCTCACCAAATGGGGCTTTGCCGTACCTGAGACGCTCTCCTGCGGCTCTGATTTCTACGCCTGCCCACACACCCTTTTCACTCACAAGAGTCGTTTCCAAAACGGTCGTTATTGGCCAATTTTTTATACAGCAAGTCACTAATATTTTGCATAACTGAACAAAATCGGGCGATTTTACGGCTAATCTTGGCAACTATTGATGACCGAACCAACCAGGACATGGGACAGAGCGTAGACACCGTTTTAAATCAGAAATAAGTTTTAAAACGCAGAGATCCAGGATTTATCTGCCCATCGAAAACGTCTGTTTCGTAACATGTTTCCTTCAGCCGTATCCTCTCTCTCCGAGCGCTCAAGGTAAGTTCAGCCCTTCACAGCCCAGTGGGTTCAGAACATTTCCTACACATTACAGCGCACACACACACACACACACACGTACACACACGCTAACAAAGAGAAGGCGAGGGCCGGCCGAGCTTTTCCGGTACAAGGGTCTCATCCCGCCACACGTCACCCTCGATTGTGGTTAATGGCGCCGTGATCAGAGGGGGCCCTGACACTCTGCCGTTGCTTCAGCGCCCCGAAGGCGAAGGCGGGGGAGTCGACAGGGGCGACGCCAAGGAAGGAACGAGATGTGTGTGTGTGTGTGTGTGTGGGTTGAGCAGAAAACGAGGAGGAAAGAAAAAAAAAAAAAGACGAGGTGAAACGAGATTGGCAGGAGGGCGAGGAACATCCGCGTCCCATCCGCTCATTTCTGCTTCGCGGCAGTTATCTCCACAACGTCGTGTGTGTGTGTGTGTGTGTAAATTAATTAGAAATGAGAAAATGAGGGGAAAAGGGTGATCCTTCTCCTCGCCGAGCGCCGACAAAAACACGTCGGACGCGCAAACGACGCCCGTGGAGACGGACGCTCAATCGAAGTTGGTCGTTATTTGATGCGTCCATTCACGGAGTCTCTTTTTGTGCGTGTCGTGTGTGTGTGTGTGTGAGTGGGCGCGTTTCTCACTTCGTACGTGACTCAGACTGAATGTGCGTCTGTGGGGGCGTTTGGTGTCGTCGTAGTAGTAGTAGTGGCGTCCCTCGGTTTGAAGTCATGCTTTTCTTCACCTCCGTCCCCCAACCTAGGCGAAACGGCGCCGTTTGTCTTGCCCCATCGTGGCTCGGTGATTCACCTTTTTTCCCCCGCCACCCCCTCCCCTCCTCCAGGTTTTCACCTGGCCGCTGGAGCGATGTGCTGATACAACCCGACATCTGTCTGGTCGGATGCCCAGCGTAAAAAG
>NC_051452.1:1422518-1428285 GCF_001649575.2 Kryptolebias marmoratus | reverse complement strand
TCCATTCCGACGCCGCGTGCCCATGCGGCGGGGCGGGGGGGGATGACGAGGAATAAATGCACACATCCCATTTCGTTTATGTGATTCACAGCGCGGCGTGCCGTAAGACACGGCGGAAACCGTCTGAACGCAGGTATTACCGCCAAAAAAAAAAGAGCCGTCTTCGCCGAACTCCACGGCGTTTGGCGGCAGCCGCGTTGTGAAAAGATTTAAGAAAATGACGCAAGGTATTAAGACGCTGATATCGATACGAGGGACAGTTTTTATGGTTTTTTCACACCAGGAAAGTCCTTTGGTCCGCTTGTTCGGTCCGGACCAAAAAGTGGACTTTTTATTTCTTTTGTTTGGTGCGGTTTGCATTCACATTGTGCTTTTTTTGTAAGCGGACTATAATTTATAAACAAAGCCACGTAGGTGACGGTCATTGCTCCCATTGGACAGAAAGACGGGGGCAGCGGTTGGAAATAAAGATGGAGGTCCTGCGTGCTGGATTCGTTCTGTTGGTACAATTACAGCACCGTTTTGAAATTCAAGAGCAGCTCATTCGACGTCGGTTTAATGACGTTTCGCTTCGAATTTTGGAACGGCGCCGGCAAATGCGTGAGGCGGCGTTAGCATTAGCAGCAAATAATGCTATTTGTCCCATGATGCTTAGCAACGGTGGGCCGTGAAGTCCAAAAAGGCGCACGCTTTACGTCGTTAGTTCGGTTCAAGTCCGGTCTGTATTCACACCAGAAGCAGGGACCGGCCTCGGAAAAAATGCCGGTGGAAACGCGCGCAAAGCAAACCGAGTAGAGTGGAGCCGGTGGAAAAGGAGCAAAATTAATTAAATTTATTTATTTATTTATTTTATGTTAATTAAATTAACATAAATGAAAAAGAGCAAAAAAAGACACAAGTCTCACTTCCAGGCCGATGAATAACAACAGACAGATGTACTGTATTGTGCTTTTTGTGGCACAGGCTGCATGTTGGATCAGCAGATCTAATGCTGAATATATTAGCATCATTTTACTGGTAAACAAGGATAATATTTTCACTAAGCACAAAACATGCTTACCGTATTCAGTCTTGTAAAGTCACCCGCTGAATGTATAAGTACAGGTTTTTATTTATGCTTGAAAGGTGGTTTTAATTATTAATGTCCTTTTCAGATGTTTTTTGTTAATTAAATTAACAAAAAAAACATTTTTACAGGCGAACCAGCTCCGCTAGAGCACCGAAATCGTCCATTCGTGCTCAGGTAGATAAATCTAGCAGTTTTGGGGGAGCGGGTGGAAAAAAACGTGTATAAAAAATGACGTATTTATAATAAACAAGCAGAGCCGCCTGGCTTGTAATACGCTGGGGGAAACCCTGACTTGTGTCCCTAACTGAATGGGAATATTATGGATTTATTTCAGTTCTGTCAGGACAGGATTAAAAGTACAAGAATCCACATTTTATCTATTAGCTTCAGTTTTAACCACACAAAATCAAAACATACAACATATGGTGGCATCGAATAAAAAAAGCCTCATAAATTCCATCAAACAAATAATATATTTATTCAATTCAATGTTTAAATGTTGACGTAGCTTATTTAAATCGAGGCGTTATTAGAGATGGTGATGGCTGTGGGCAGCGGTCCGTTTTACAACCGATGACGGTCTCGTGAAGAGGACGGTCAGGGTTGTCCATGATCGTCATCCCCAGAGCAGAACCAGCCTTCTTAGGTCCCTTGGCTCTGATGCCAGGGACCTAAAAAAAAAAAGACCTCTTATCAGTTCCGATGAAAAGTGGACCGACTTCTCGGCCGCAGTTCTGTTAGTTACCGCGGCGAGGATGAAGGAATAGATGCTAATGCAACGCGGGCGGCCCCGGGCTCATCTTTATTTACGAGGCTCTCCCGTTGCCGTCATTACGCTCGCGGAGGACTGTGGCAGCAAAATGCTATCACGGGCAGGTAATGAGTCATTACTGATACTTTAAATAGCGCCGTCAAAAGGAATCTGCCGGCGCCGAAACGAGCCAGGCGGTTGTCACCGCCGATGTGACTCTGAGCTGCTTCTTAGTTTCCAGAGCTCTGCGGGTTTTTTTTGTGTATATGCAAACAATTTTCCTTGTGCTGTCTGTTGTGCGCGCATTCGCAGGTTGTTAACAATCCATATGCAACAACATGATGTTTTATTTAGAACTCAGCTACTTCGGCGAGCAAGTCGTCAAACATTGAACGAACAAGACCGTCACGGATGCAACATCTGCCAAGCGCAAGGGTTAATCAGAGCGATATGATGACACCGATTCCTGTTAATTACACTCAAGATTCATGTCTGGGGGTAAACGCTGTGGCGGACGGAATTCACACCCAAGCAAAATGAAACGTACCGCACGGCGCGAAGAATATTCGGGAGATAAGGGAGCCGGCGGAGCGTGAGCAAGGCAGATGTTTGTTCAAGGAGCGCGAACCCTTCCCACGGCTGAGAGCCTGTGGAGGCTGAGGGTCAGAGGTGGGGGTTGCCGGTCGGGCTATTGGTAGCATATCCTGCATCCGGCTTGTAGTTTGGCTTTAGGGAAACCGGAGAGAGGAAAGGGAGGGAAAAAGGGATTCGTTGAGAGACCACGGCGAAATTGACAGCTACACGTCAGGAAGTGAGTTCGGGTTTCGGAGCGGAAGAGGATCGGCCGCGCCGGGGGAGGAGCTGGATTGAAAACGGGGTTCCAGGGATGAGGAGAAAGGAATAAAAGATGCGAGAGAGATGACAGGCCAAAGCAGACGAGTCCAGAGGGGAGAACAGCCGCAGAGACACGGGACGGAATGCTTCTTATCCAAAGAACGGTTGGTTTGGCGTGACACGGAGTAAAGCTGACTGTAGTGGAGCCTACAAGCTGCCAGAGTGGAAATAATGTGCCTAAGTGCTTGAAGAGGCTTTGATTGTGGAATTGTCAGCAGCGGGTGGGATTCGGCTCCCATTCCAACGCACCTGTCTCCACTTCTGCAATTAAACACATGCTCAGCCCCAATCACGAAATCTTCTCACCAGAATCAGTGTCTTTAAAATAAAAAACATGAAAATGGAAAAGAGAAAAGCATTTCTTTGGTATGAATCTGACCATGGAGCTTTTTTTTTATTATTTGAACGTGTTAATCACTTCCTGTCTGTCAGAATGAGCGGTTTTCAACCCTGCTTGGTCACATTTCCCTAAAACGTTATTTATAAGAAGCTACCAAGACTTATTTCTTTTTTGGACGTTTCATCTAAAACCAATTCTTTTTACTTTTTTCTTTAATATATACACATATTGTCCTTTTCTTTCCATTTTATTTGACATAACCTGGTTTACTAGTCAGTCCCTCCAGGATTTCACGGGCATTTTTTGTGATTGTTGCAGCTAAAATGCCTGATTTCGCGGGGCATTTTCTTAAAAGTTGGTTGTTTTTTTTTACTAAAATCAATAAACAACCATAACTTTTAATATATAAACCAAAAATCCTTCCTAGTTTTGTAAGATAATTCCCAACAAACACTGACATTCTCAAAAGGTGCTTTATTTGAGAACTTTGATAGCTTCTAAACTGACATTCATGAGCATTTCTGGATTGTCCCTGGTCTGCAGCTCTCCTCACATGTTTTGCAGACACAAAGTGTTTGTCGATGCGTTTATGTTCCATGATTACACTGCAGGACGTGCAAAACAGCTGCAGCTGGGGAGGAAACTGGTTTGCTGAAATCTTTGTGGGCAAATGTGAAGCATTAGCGCACATTTTGGCTTCGGTCGCTGCTCCTGCACGCTCCCGGCATTCTGATGTTAACAGGAAGTGACGTCACGTGTCTTCTTCCTGAGTTATTTGGGGTTATTTTGTATTCCACGCTACACAAACCCACAAAGAAGAGACTAGACCACAGAAACGGTGGTGAATCGCTTCAGAAACAATAAATATTGGGTTAAAGTTGCGGGAAAGTTGCAGTGTTTTGGGCAAAGTTGCAAAAAGTTGCGATTTCGCGGCGTTTGCTTGATTTTACGTTAATAGTTGCGATCGCGAAATCCTGGAAGGTCTGCCTAGTTAGGTTTACACCATACTTCATTACCGTGTTGGGTTGTGGCATCAACTAAAACACCATGGCGTGCCTTAAAATTCAGGTTAAGGGTTAAAAATGGGATTAGTTCAGATTTTACTAATACTGGTCATACCTAATTTTTTTATACTTTATGGAAAAAGTTTAAAAAGTGAGACTAACTAAGCTTCTTTCGCTGTCTGCTCTGTAATTATGGCTCGTGTAAAAAAAAATGGACCACTCGACAAATTTTAATGAAACTTGCAGGAAGTGTTCATTAGATGGACTGAATAACTTTTGGAGTCATCTCGGTTTACGATGGCCTCCACAGCTAATCGTTCTTAATCAATGTCAGTCAATTTTGCACACATTGAACCAAAGTTTGGCGTGGACGTAGCAGAAACTCATCCCCAACCTGCACTTCAAGCCCTAACTGATCGCACCAAATCTTTGTTTGAAATTTTCCCGTCTGTTATCGTAATATCTCAGGAACCACGGGATGGATTTTGAAAAAACTTTCAGAAAGTAAATATTGGATATCTATCTACAACTGATTAGCCTTTGAAGTCGGCTCAATTCAAGATGGCCACCTTAGCCAACAATAAATCGGCTGAAGTCAGTTCTTTGTAACAGGATTCTGTTGGATTGGTTGGGGTTGGCGCAGTCCCTTTCTCCTTTTCCCCCTGAGTACACGTCTCCATGTCTTGACACGGTATTTTCATTTTAAAAGGTTGTCGACACCGTGTAGCAGCTGTTGTCGTATATTCCAATCTCATGTTCACTTATTTCCCGCATGATGGCTCTAATTTTAGGATTCGAGATGCCTGGCTATGGCTCTCGGCGGTTCGTACGGAAACGCAGTGAACTGCCTCGCTGATTCCGCCCGTTCGTTAGCAAAAAAACGGAACCCGGCGTCGTTAGAGCTCGCCAACCAATCTCAGTGATGGGAGAGTTAACGAGGAGATGCGTAGAAACACAAAATGTTTTTTTTTTTTTTTTTATGTTAAGGCTGGATCCAGGCTATTGTAACAGCACAACAGAAATATAACAAGTTCTGGCTCCTAAAATGAATAGTTTGTGCTCTTTCCATTCCTAGTGTTTACCATGATCATGCCTGGAAGGCCACATACACCGTAATACTTCATTATTTCTGCAGCTCCAATGGATGCAGCAACTGTAGCTGTACTGGTTTTAACAACACAGGTTCCATGGCAACAGTGTACTAATGATGCCCTGTTGCTTCATCCCCTGATTCACGTTGTTTGGGTTGTCATGGAGGGCTCTTTTCAGCCCGGGATAGTGTGAGAAATGATGAGGCACTCGATCACTCTGGAAACACGAGCACTGGGCTACACACTCCTTATCTGGGTATTTTTTTTAAAAAAACATTTGTCAGAAAATAAAAAGGTATAGCAACAGCAGCAGGAGTGCAATTTGGCCATTTCTCTGGCTTCTGGGAGGTCCGCGTTGTGCTCCGAGTTTTTTTTTCGTGGGTGAAGACAACTTATTGACCTGGACACTTCGGCAAGTCCCTTTCTCATTACGAAAAGGCCCTCGAGCCGCTCTAGCCATTTAGGTGTCAGAGGTGGACCGGCCATCTGGAGATGCACTCAATCTCTCCGCTAAAGTTAAATCCAGCAACGCCCCCCCGCCTCCAGAAACGTCCCATGGTGTTTGGAAGGGCCGATGTTGACTGGAGGCTATTGTGCCGAGCGGGTGAGGGGGGTGGG
>NC_051452.1:1413256-1422485 GCF_001649575.2 Kryptolebias marmoratus | reverse complement strand
GTGGGGGGGGGTGGGTGGGAGGGGTCATGTGTTCCTCGCATCCAGTGAGTCAGTTTATTTATTTATTTTTTTCCTTTTTCCTATGTGCACCTGCCATCTTCAATTTGAGTCATTCCTGCTTCCACCACAGGCGAGACGGCTACCGCCTGATTCGGGAGGGGTGGCTAACGTGACCCGAGAAAAAGAGCATCGGTGCACCAAAACTGGAAACCCGAGGTTGGAAATGGAAGACGAACCGGCTCGGGACCAAACGTTTTAAACCAGCTGTTGTACGTCAGTAGACTAAATAATCCTGTACTCAGCTGTCACAAATAAAACCTAAGGGTTCTTTTTTGTTTTATTTAAAAAAAGAAAAGGCAACTGGACTTCCCAATTCAACGTAAAAAAAACCTTTAAAACTTGAGACCTGAACCCACGTGCAAATCACCCTCCCTCCCGTCCCTCCTGAGTGGTCATTAGGGTCATTTATGAAGCCGCAAAATCAAAGTACAACCTGACTAAGGATTAGATCCAAACACATTTAAGGTTCTGGAAAGTTTCTGTTTCCTGTTTCGTCTTTTTTGACAAAGATATCATGTTTACCAACAACTTAAGAAAAAAAAAAGAAAGTTCTTCTAACCCACATACCAAACACATGCATGTTAGCTTAACTGGTGTCTCTAAATTGTCCCTAGTTGAGAGTAAAGACTGAATATTTGTCTCTGTATGGCCCTGTTATGGACCTATCCAGGATGTACCCCCGCCTCTCGCCTAATGACTGTTAGACAGACACCAGCTCCCTTCAGAGTAAATGTAGAGAGCAGTTATGCTTATTTTACACAGGAAACTCGACAGTGTTTGATAACATACCAATAGAAGCGGTTATTCCCGGTTTATGATTGGCCGCTGGATCTAACATAAATATCAGTAAGACATGCGAAGGCTAATCAAAGATGTGAAAGTGGAGCTTTAAGCCGCCGTTGATATTTGATATGTCAAAGCCAAGATGTCTGGATAATATTCACTATCTAGGAAGTGTGCAATATCTCCTCATATCTTGATTTCATTCTTTTTGATACACAAATGGATTTTAGTATAAAACCTATTCCATTTTTATCTAGGAGGTGCACAAAATCCAGGCACCGTTTGCGGCAGCACGTTCTTGCCTCGCGTCAGCCCTCGGAGAGCAAACGGAGGCTCATCATTGTTCCATTTCCCAAATCCAAACCCATCCATCAATCCATTTGCATCCGCTCCCTTCAGCGGCGTGACACCCCCGGGGTCTGGTGCCGGATCCGCAGAGGACTGCAGTTTCTCCCTTCCTCGTTCCGCTGGCCCCCGCGGGTGCCAGGCGGGATCAATCAAGCCCCCGCCGAGGCACGTTAGGGGGGAAGAGTGAGGTTGTGTTTGACCCCGCAGGTTTCGCTGCCAGGCGATGACGGTGAGCGGAGCGGACAGTTTCGGCCTGCCTCTGCTTTTCCAGGCGAGCGACCTGGACGAAAGCGGACAGCGCGGGGTAATAAAGATGAGCGGCAGACTGACGACTGCCTGTGTGTGTGCGGGAACACGCATTTGCGAGCGCCATCCCTGGGAGGATGCACTTGAGTTAGCATGTTAGCATGTGTTTTGTTGGCGAAGCGGCCGGGGTGTGTGTGACCGGGGTTATGAACTTGGGCGATGCAGTCAGGGCTGAGCCTCGGAGAGACGGAGCGGCAGGAGAGGTTGGGAGTCAGTGAGCAATGTATTTTTAAATTAGTCCGATCCTGTCACTACGAAAATAAAAGCAGTAAAATGTGTTTAAGTGAAAATCTGAAGTAGATTTGCAGCTGCTGTCATCCACAGGTTTTAGGACCGAGGTATCATAGTGATCCATGTTCATTTCTCATGTTGTATTTGTCTCATGATTGACAAGAGGGTGGACAAATCTTCATTGTTCTATTCTTTCAAAAAAAGACCCAGAATGGTATATCACTAGCACTGGTGTCCGTGTCAGCCATGGTCCTGGCGAAGCTCTGAGAAGTCGATGAACTTGACCGTCTAAAGCACCACCCTCCATGTTTTCCTCGTTTCCTCTGCTCCAACACACCTGATTCAGTGGTTAAATCACCTCTTCATGTTCTGCAGAAGCCTGTTAATCACCCATTGATTCAAATCAGGTGTGTTGGAGCAGAGGAACAAGGAAAACCTGCAGGATGGTGGCCCTCCAGAACCAGGATTGCCCACCCCTAATCTAAAGGAAGCGGTAAGGCCGTTTCTGGTATGGTTTCGGCACCCTCCTGTCACCAGATTAACTTTCCTCTTGATCTGGTCAACAAATTGTTTTTTTTTTTTTTTTTTTTTTTTTTGATTCGGGTCTTCCTAAACGCTTGAATCAGAGGCTGGTCTGGGCCTGGCTGCCTGCCGAGCATGCCTCCATCTTCCTTCGTCCTACAGCGTGCAGTTCCGGTGTCCCGCTCTGGAGGTTTTGACGTCGTTTGACAACAAGCCACGGTTGGAGGCTTGACGTGAGGTGCGGCGTGCCAGTGACAGCCTGGTGCCGATCCTTTAAACTCGATCTCTTTGGCCTTTGACTAAAAATCATTTCTGCATGAGCAGCTATGTGTACTAGCTATGCTAAATGCACGTAGCTGTACGCGGTACTCAGCGAACCAACATCCATCACTGCATGGCTCTAAAAATGAATCATTAAAGCTGTTTACTTGAAGTTGTTTCAAATGTTTTTTTCTTTAATTAAAGCTGAAAGTCAGAAAAAGTGAAAATCATTTAATGAGGCCAATATCTTTTTTCATTTATTTTTAATTTTTTCCCAGGGCGCGAGAGTGGGTCTGATTACATTGATAGTGGATACCTGCAAATTAGAATGAGTTTTAGCAACAAATGCTTTTTTTTTTCCCATTTCCGGCCTAATGAGTCGTGGTTCCAATGTTTTTGCAATATCAGAGAAAAAAACAAAACAAAACCCTGATAGGTACAGGGACAAACATACCAAGCAGAGACATGTGATAGTGACTAAATAAACAGGAAGCATTGCATGTACATTGAAAGTTTTATGTAGATAATACAATTTTTTAACTTTACATAGTAGTTATTATAGCAGAAAGTGGTACAGCTAGCTGCTGTTGCTGCTATTTGTACATGCAAATAAATATGAAGGAAACCCTCACTAATACAAGATTATTGGAGATAGAAAAGGTTGATAAAATCACAATAAGTTTTGTGAGAATAGAGTGCTTTAGCTTGGGTACGCTTGGACTAGCCATTAGCTCGTCGCAATTAAACCATTTCTCCAATCTTATTTTCAGTCAATGAGACTCCTCTGTCTTGAGAATAATTTGTTTGTGTAGTTATGTTTGTGTTCCTGAAACAAATCCACGAATAAAACCCCCGAGGGCTTATTGTAACAAAAGAAACCGGATGGCGGGGGTTAGCTTCGAGAACAATCTTGGGCTAAAATGTTTCTCTTTAATCATTTTTTTTGTGCGTGTCTCTACAGATAATCAATTGAATTTTCTTTTTTTTATATGCAACTGAAGTTACAAATCGCACAACACTCCAGTCGTCGTCCTAATGGGGAAGTGAGACGCTACACGTCCAGGTAGGAAGTGCAACCCGGAACAAACAAGGAGCATTGATTTCCAGTCACTGCGTCTGTGTGCCGAACAGAGTTGAATGGGAGGGGAGGGTCTCCGTGGGATTAGGTTGTTGAAAACCGGTAATTGGCCGTAGAATTCGTCCCATTCGTCTCGAGCCAACAATGCTCGTACTCGAAGCAATCCAAACGGTTTGATGATGGCGTTTATTCATGTGGCTGATTAAATCAAATATGCTGTTTGGTGCTGTTTAAACGTCCTTCTTCAATATTTATTAAAAAGAGTGTGCTTGTGTTTGAGCCGGATCATTAGGCGTTTAGGTTTACAAGGAGAAAGCCCCCGTAAAAGTGTCCGTACCCGAGCTGTAACCCAAATTTGCTGGGGGCCGCCGTGTGTGCGTGGAGCCCATATGAAAGGCCGGAGCTAAAAGCTGCGACCCAGGACGACGCGACCCGCCGCTTCAAAAATATTGACGCCCAGACCTTTGAAAATGATCGCCGACCTTGTAAAACCGAGCTCCCTAAGCATTAATAACGCAATTTGCTTTCAAATAATAATAATAAAAAAAAAGGCGTAAACAAATGAGTTACAAGCACACCTGGCTTCACAGATTCCGCCGACAGATGGGTACGCCGCGGGCCTCTCGTTGTGGAGGGGAAAATGATGCAAATGAGGTGATTGTTGCGAGGCACAGTTGTGGAGAAAACGAAAGCATCGACTCGTATTTCGGGGCCGTTTGAAGTCACCGTGACGCCCCGGGAATGAAATAAGTCGCGATGGTTTTTGAATCTTATTGTTTCTGTTGACTGGGTGGACCTTTGCTCCTCTCTGCCGCCCCTTAAACTCCTAGCTTACATGTCCGAACACTAAATGTCCGGGGGCAACGCGCGTAGTTAAGTGCCACAATATGATCTTAACCCTAGACTGGAGAAAATAAAAAAATAAAAATAATACAGCTGCTTAATTTCGAGGGAATAAAGCGAGGTCAAACTGTGCTCTAATAGGGATGAGGGGTAAGGAAATGATGTGGCAGTTTAATGGAAATAAGGTGACACCAATTTGCAAAATATCCTTCAGAGGTTTGAGTTTTCGGGTGGATAATGGTGGGGTTGTTGTGCACTTATCCAGCACACGCCGAACAGGCGAATAAGGTTTTTTTATTTTATTTTTTTTAAAGCCAGATCCTCCAGAAGCGCAAGTGCCCCGAGAGCCAAATGAGGAAAAAATAAAAGTCTCTCTGCATGTTGCCCACAGTTGCTTCAGGAAAAAGGCTGCCAAATGGCATATTTAACAGCCTCCATTTGGCCTGACATTTTTTTTAGTCACAGGCGATTTTTTTTGTCTTCTTGCTTTATACCTTTTTTTTTTTTTGGCTCCCTCCCTGCGGTCGCTTCTGTTTTCGAGCCCTTTTTAGGCGCTCTT
Source organism: Kryptolebias marmoratus (assembly GCF_001649575.2). Lineage (NCBI taxonomy): Eukaryota > Metazoa > Chordata > Actinopteri > Cyprinodontiformes > Rivulidae > Kryptolebias > Kryptolebias marmoratus. The sequence continues at coordinate 1,417,494 of NC_051452.1, read as the reverse complement.
AATGGAATGGACCTGGCATGCCCATATTTTCTCACTCCGAAGCGTTGGACTTCGTTTAGGGTGTGTTTGACCTTTTTTAAATGACAAAAAAACACTACCAAAATGAAAAATTAAAAGCGTGCCTGTGTGTGTATATGCGAGCGGCATGGATAACTTCCGCTGTTTGGCGACTCAAAGTTTGGGGTTTTTCTTATTATTTTGAAGTGGGGGTTCTACGGAGTTAATGACTCTTAAGGGACACCTTCGGAAAAACAGGAGATCGAGGGATTATTTGACAGTTTGTGTTGAAGATACACTCGTCAACGTATTCTTGCCCAAAACCAGTTTTGTTAAACTCAACTGTGCTTAGCTACAAATGGAAATCTCTCTTTCTGAAACTACACGATTGCTAGACAAACGTTTTTGAGTTCCAAGTCAGAATTTGGGCTCTTAGAGTTACTTGACCAATCCTGACCTCAAATTCCAATATGGCTGACTTTGTGTCCGTAGATCAGCCACACACACAGCTCTGTCCAGTCACTACTAGGGAACATGTTGCTAACAATAGCTAGCCTGGTTACTGAGCGGAACAATTAGCGAACCCTACTGGTTTTTCAATCCCTAAACGATTGCGCGGGTATTTTTTGTGATTGTTGCAGCTAAAATGCCTGATTTTCCGGGGCATTTTCCTAAAAGTTGCTTTTTTTTTTTGACTAAAATCAATAAACAACCATAACTTTTAATATATAAACCAAAAATCCTTCCTAGGTTTGTAAGATAATTCCCAACAAACATTGACATTCTCAAAAGGTGCTTTATTTGAGAACTTTGATAGCTTCTAAACTGACATTCATGAGCATTTCTGGATTGTCCCTGGTCTGCAGGAAGTGACGTCACGTGTCTTCTTCCTGAGTTATTTGGGCTTATTTTGGTTAAAGTTGCGGGAAAGTTGCGGCGTTTTGGGCAAATTTGCACAAAGTTGCGATTTTGCGGGGTTTGCTTGATTTTGCGTTAATAGTTGCGATCTCAACATCGCAAAATCCTGGAGGGTCTGATTTCGGCCAATGCCAATAAAACAAACTACTCTGAAAGCTTTTGATGAAGACTCCCTTTTTTTGGCTCTTCGAAGTCCAACAGTGTTGGAAACAAAAAGGCAGATTTAAAAAAAGAAAGCAGTGCCGTTTGCTTCATTCCCTGTTGGGGAAAAGATTAGACACACCATCAAACGCTCCCACTGTGAGCTCAAAGATATAAAATCCGAACACTTACTCGTGTCACGCTTTACAATGTACAACGACGACGAGCTGAGGACATGTTCGTGGCTAGAAAACGGCGTCTACAGCAGCAACTGCTTGATATTTGTGATGATAAAATCAGGACGTTCTCCTTAACTTGGAGTATATAATCCAGCCTCCCTTGCTTCAGGTACCCCGGTGGATTTACACCCTGAGATGTGCCCCGGGTCTTTGTCACACTTTTGGGCCACTTGGGTTCCTCTTGTGCGCTCTGATCACACTTCCTCCCGGACCTTGTTGCACGAGCTGCGACACGTGGCCCAGGTCCCCGGTCATGATTAGTGTCGTCTCCACTTCTCCACTCGGAAATTGCTCAAAGTAGTTTCAATTGTTGCCGTTTTCCCAAATCCAGATGGGCTCGGAATCACCGCCGGCCTCCTGCGGGGTTGTTCCGTTCACCGCGAGGAACAGTTTTCGCCACTGTTGCTGCCGCTTCAACCCGATGATTTGCCGTTTGCCCGTCTCCCTAAGCAGCAGGTTTTTTTTGCCATACACGCATTTTTTGAAAATCTGTCCGTTGTGCGATTGATTGCAACCAAACAGAAGCGTCAACCCGCTGCAACAAACGTTTCGGGAGGTAGAGCTGTTCCAGAGCAGCCACGCTGTAAATCTTCAAAAACAAATAAAAAAATACAAAGATTCTGCAAAATCTTTAACTCTTCAGAGTCGACGGACGCGCCGGCGCGTCCAAGTCACATGACCGATTTAAAACACTCTAGCGGGAAAGATCCGCACTCTCAGAGACTTTGTGTCCAAAGTCCAGACTTCAAGCTTTACACTAGTTTTTAAATCATCTCGATAGGTCAAGGAAAACCAGAGTTATGAGAAATTATTCCCGACACATTTTTTTTTTTTTAAATCATCGTCATATTTTCAGCGCGTTACAGCGAGAAGCGCCAAAACCGGGAGAAAACTCCCCCATCCTCCGTCCGATCTCAACCCCCAACCCAGCCGAATGAAAAAACAGCCCCTCCTCTCCAATCTGACGGAGGCTCAACGTTTTCTGTCAAGCGACTAAAAATCTACAGTAAAAAGAAGAAAGAGGCGCAAAAATTAAAGGAAGTTTGGCGTGGCGGGAGTGAGTTCTGAGTTTTGTGATATTTATGGTGTTTGGATTTTATAGTTAGGGTGTCATTTAGACTGGGACAGACAGTGAGGACTTTGTTGATGAACNTTCTTCCTGAGTTATTTGGGCTTATTTTGTATTCCACGCTACACAAACCCACAAAGAAGAGACTAGACCGCAGAAACGGTGGCGAATCACTTCAGAAACAATAAATATTGGGTTAAAGTTGCAGGAAAGTTGCGGCGTTTTGGGCAAAGTTGCAAAAAGTTGCGATTTTGCGGCGTTTGCTTAAATTTTGCGTTAATAGTTGCAATCGCAACATCGCGAAATCCTGGAGGGTCTGGTTTTTGGGGGCTTTAAACGGGAACGCCGAGGATTCGGGCGCGGCATCCTTCCCAGATCCAACTTCCAACGTAAGTGAAGCACAAAGTGGACCACTGCCGTCTTAAAGCAACTCCAATCCTTAAAATTTCATGTCTCCTTACGTGAAGGCTGTTCAATGAACTGCAGCCAAAACTGCTGTAGGTTGACATTCCTGCTAGAAGTGCCCCAGGCTGCACAGGAAGTGGGACACATAACACTAATTTATGTAAATAACCATGAATTATAACATTCACAGCAACGTAAAGGCTTCTAAAGTTGCGATCAAGTGAACCGCCATGAAATCTTTGAGACAGGACTTGTTTTAAGGTGGTAGAAATCTCTTTTAGTCTTACGGCTAATAATTAGTTTGTGAATCTGATCATTCAACGGTTAACTTTTGGAGCCGTTCACAAAGTGGCTTTTTTGTACCATTGCTAATAAGACGCCGCTAACCAACAGTCTCCATTGTGGAAAAAAACTTCGCATCCCATGGTAAACAACCATCCAATGGAAAAGTGAAAAACTTTTTTGTTCGATTTGTTTTAAAAGGCGGCAGAAATCCATTTTGGATTTGGTTCCATACCAACTCTTAGCTTGATTTTTTTTCAATGAAACTTCTCTCTGATTCTCCAAATCCTCCATCAGACCACTGCCTCCTGTCATTAATCCAACTCTACAGAACCCCAAAGCAAAAATCTGAACTATGCTGTTAATCTTTAGGTGAAGTTTGATTAAACGACCCTCAAAGCAGCAGACCAAAAAGGGCCAGCTAAGTTTTAACCCACGTCCTGAAAGCAGAGAGGGCCGTTTTTTGCCACTCAAACCCAAACTGGGAGCTGCTTCTACTCTAAAGAAGCCCGATAACTGCGGCGTCTGCCTTTACGAGCTCTAGGAACGCCGAGTAAACCTGCAAACTGTGAGGTCTTTAAGGCGTTTTATAGTCGAGGTAAAGCATTTTACATCATATTTGGGATTTATATAACCCCCATTATGATACGTGAAGTTATTAGAACCCAGAACCATTTCATCAAGTCGATTTTATGAAGCGTAGAGCTTCGTTTCACTTTCATACGCGGAAACGTAATATATGGAGTCACGCCTAACTTTGACGTCTTTCTTGTTTAAAATTAGTAATCACTAATAATTACATGTGCTAAATTGAAACTAATTACAGTGTTTGGGATCGAACTAAAACTGCGTGCTTGAGATAATTACGAAACGCCTGTGAAGTGCAACCCCCCCCCCGTGGCTGCGGTACCGCTCGGCAAGTCGAGACCCTCGTTTGATTCATTGAGAAGGCAGAGCTGGTTTCGGGAGGGATTGGCAGGGCTCTGGCAGGCGATGATGATGATGATGACGCTGCTGGATCTGAATCCTTCGCTCCCGTTTCGGGGCGCTGCTGCTCCTCTATGTTAATTAGGCCTCTCTCCGCTTCTCTGCCTCTAAGAGGATGTAAATCTGAATATAACTCTGTCTCCTCCTGTCATCTGCGCTTATCACTCTCTCCTCTCCCTCCCCCCCCCCCCCCCCCCCCC
>NC_051452.1:1412025-1412920 GCF_001649575.2 Kryptolebias marmoratus | reverse complement strand
ACCCCCCCCCCCCCCCTAGTGGCTGATTGCAGAATAAATTCATTTAAACAAGTGGTTCCCATCTGTTGGCTGTTTAAACATCCAAAAATGCTAATGATCCTATTAAATAAGGACATAATGGCAACACAAACAGTCTTAGCATCCATTTTGTTATTTTTTAAATCATTAAATGACTTGTATTTCAATTCTCTGTAACAATTATGGTGTAAATATATCATAAAAACTGGGGTTTTAATTGTAACCTGATATCTGGAGATTATCTAAGGACCCCTGCTTGGTGTTGGGTGACCCACAATGGGGTTTAAACAAATGGGACATTTTCTAAGCTAAAATCAAATTAATTACACCTTCGGCAATTTGTTTCAGGTGTCTGTTTTCGTTAACAGCATCTGCTCTGCTGCTGTGTGTTCAAAAAGTATATTTTTAGCTGAGACTATGACGAAATTTTCAGGAAAAACTTTGGTGCTGATCCGGTCGAAGGTCCATGTCTCAGGTGACCTCGTGTTTTCACTCTGCAACTGTGTCGAACTATACAGCTGGACACCTCATGGGATAAGGATAATCCCTATCGATTTCAAGGTCGTGGAGTCAAAGATCAAGGTCACGGGTGACCACTTTCTTAAAACCTTATTACCTTCGCCAAGTAGCTTTTGTTTTCGGTCCTGTCCGTTTGTTTCTTTGTCTGGGAGCAAGATGACATAAAAACAATGAACGGATTTGGATGGATGGACGGACGGATGGACAGACGGACGGATGGAGGGATGGATGGATGGATGGATGGATGGATGGATGGATGGATGGATGAACACATGGATAGATGGATGGATGGATGGATGGATGGATGAACACATGGATGGATGGATGGATGGATGGATGGATGGATGGATGGATGAAC
>NC_051452.1:1405691-1410680 GCF_001649575.2 Kryptolebias marmoratus | reverse complement strand
TGGATGGATGGATGGATGGATGGATGGATGGATGGATGGATGGATGGATGATGGGGTTGTTAATTAAAACAAGTGACCCGGCGGTGGTGATCCGGTCAAAGGTCAAATGTCTTCCAACTGTGCATTCATGGAACGTGGAACGTCAGACTCTACAGCCGGACAACTCATGGGTCTAGGATGATCCCTATTGATTTCAAGGTCAGGGCATCAACGACCAAGGTCACAGGTGACCACTTTGTTAAAACCGCCGTGTCCATTGGTTTGTTTGTCCGTCTGTTAGCAAAGATCAGCTGAAAACTAATGCACAGATTTGGATGAAATTTTTTCAGGAAATGTTTAACGACGCTACGGCTTCGGCGGAGGTTTTTCGCTCACTCTCAAGTGCTGCTAGTTAAAAATAGGTTTAGTTCTAATTAGTTATTTAATGTTTAAATAAAGAGCATTTGACACCATGTTTGTGTGACGGAGATTATCAGGATCCTACTGTTGACGAAATATAAATCTTCCTTCTTTTCTGGCCTTCACCGACTTCCAGCTCTGTTGCTTCAACGTCCTTTCACCCCGTCTGAATTTGCAACCCTGTGCTTCCTCTGTAGTCAGCGAAAACAAACGCCACCGTCAAACTGCAGCGCGGTAACGTTCTCGCGGCGCTTGGTCGGACCCGCTTTTATCGAAGGACGAAGAGTCGTCTTCCCTTGAGCCGGGGCAATTCGCCGCAGACCCTTTTTTTTCCCACGCAAGCAACACAGACCCGTTCGCATACGGAGCGCTCTGCTCATAAATATGCAAAGCGAGAGAGAGAGAGAGAGAGAGAGAGAGAGAGAGAGAGAGAGAGAGAGACGGAACAAATTAGATGAAAAAGGAAAGAGGGGGAAAAAAATAAAATAAAATCAATAATACTAAAAATTCAGCCTCCCCGAGACCTCTGCCTGGCTGCTTTTGAATTATAGATGTCTGAGTGGCAGATGAATGCCGGCCGGAGATTAATGTCCGTCGCGCGTTAGTTCGACTCGGCGAAACTTGCAAAACGGCTAAACCGGGCCTGGCTTTTAGCGTGACTAAGCACTGCGGCTGCTAATGCACACACACACCTTCGCACACGCAAGTCAACAACAGGTTTCGGTGACTCCTTGAACCACATGAGGTATTCACTGTTGTGGCAGAGCATAATGATTGACTGGCTGGAGCATGATCTGCGTCAGACGGACCAAGAGACTGTGAACTGTGCTGCAGGCAATTACTTTGTTTTAGAGCAAAGGAAGAAAAAAAAATGAAGAAGAAGAATTAATGTTTTTTGCAATAGAAACACACTAGAACACAGGCACACTTGTACACGCCGAGAAAGGCAAAAAAAAGAGAGAGAGAGAGAAGGGAAGGATATAGGGAATGCAGGGGGGAGAGGTTTTGCAGACTTGAAAGGGGAAGGGCTGCTGTGAGGTAACAGTGACACCTGGTGGTCAAAAGCAGAAGTTGGCAAAAACTAAAAATAAAATAAAGCTGTTTTTTTTCTGCTTTTGTTTCTTTTCTTTTTTTTTGACATGCAGCCATCTCAGGGCTCCGAAGCAATGTTTTCTGCTAATACACCTGGTGCTCCCGAGTGAAAAAATGATACTCTTGTAGAGTTAATACTTTCAGTTTCTCCCATAAAAATGACAGTACTTTTTTTACTTAAATAAAAACAAATATGTCGGGGGTTTTTTAAACGGATAGAAGGGGAATTTAATCCCTTAATCCTAATCCTGCCTTTCTAATGTAAACACATTCTTGTTGAGTTGAAAATTCAAAGCTTTTCTTGGCTAAACGGTTTAAAAATAGACGAGTTTGGAGAAAAAAAGTTCAACTCTGACGGTTTTATCGTCGTCTTAAAATGACTCCAGGATCAATCGGTGGTCCGGGCTCTTTTATAAACCTTTACGCCGCGCTCGATACTCTAGTTAAAATCCGATGTTCCCGCCTGTGCTCCGAGCTGTCCGAGACGTGCTACAACTACATCCTGCCGCTTATTACACGTGCAGATAGCCGTCGATTTCTTCTTCCCTTGTTAATGCGGGCAAAATTGAACTTTTTGTTTCCAAATTTAGGTAAAAAAGCTATCTACAACAGGTAAGATATTAATTTATTATACCTTTTTGCACAGGACCACAGTTCGAACGATCTGGACGATCCATTTGAATTTAAAAACATCAACGTTTCGATAACTTATCTTCAGTTTTGGCACTTTGTCAATAAAATTCCCCCAGTGTCATCAGAATAGATGGTAGCTTGTAGTCTACCGTATTTTCCAGTCTATAAGGCGAACCTAAAAGCCTTCAATTTTCTCAAAAATCGGCGGAGCGCCTTATGTGTGCACTGAATTCCAAAATCCGTCCCTGACACAGGGACGTACGCTGGCAACGAGACTGACTCCGACAATGATGAGAGGAAACCGGGCATGTTTGCCCAGTTGTCAACTCAGACAGAAGATGAGGACTTTGATGGATTTGCGGAAGAAGAATGATAAAAAAATAATTGTTACATCGTAGAATAAAGTTCAAACAAACTCACGTCCCAAGTTTCAGAGCTCTACGGTTTACGGTTCGTCCTGTCTCACGTTAGGGGGCGCTGTGGAGCAGTTTGGCCACGCCCACTTTTAGATTCACGCAGGGGGCAATTTTCGGTGAAGTTTGATGAGTTTTTGAACATATTTAGGCCTCCAAATTTGCGATTTCGTGCGGAAAAGAATAAAAATACTAATAATAAGAATTCCACGAAACACAATCGGCCTTCGCACTTTTTTGCTTCCGTGACTTTTTATTTTTTGTTTTTTTTGTAGACCGTATGTTTTGGCATGTCTTATAATCCGGAGTGCCTTATGGTGCAGAAAATCCGGTACTTTTCTGAGATTGAGAGGTGACGTTTAGAAAGTACTGATCTTGGGGAGTCAAAAATCTATCCCAACCAAAATAATTCTCCGTTTCTTTTTCTCTCAAGAAATACATTTTGGTTAGTAAATTATGCTCCGGGTTTCCCAGGCCGCCGATTTGGTGTTTCTACGCCTGGCACTTCCGGAGCTCCGTAAGTGTTTGTGTTAATTTAAATCTGAAGGACCTGGCTGGCTGTCATCGTCAACGACAGATAAGCAGACTCTTATCTCAACACTTGTTCCCTTTCCTCAGTAAATCGCAGATAAGTCCAATGAACTGCATGCGTAATATTTTACAGGACAAAAAAAAAAAACTCATTCTTGAACTACTCAGAGTTACAGTTGACTGTGGCTGTCAGCTCCTTCCTTCGCAGCATTTCAGGCTGTATCGACTTTTGTTTTTGTCATTTCAGCCCCTTTTTTTCTTTCCTTTTCTTCACAGACCAATTATTGGATCCAGTCTTCGGAAAAATGCGCCGGCCCTCGCCTAGTTTGTGCGGCTTTTGTCGAAACCTTTGGCCATTATGTCAGAATCGAGCCGCGCTTCGTTGGCCCGTCGCGCTTCCATCCATACGTCCAGATTGTCGGAGCGTGGCGTTTTCTACTAGAAGACGCGATTGTTCATCGTGGAGGTTAGCTGTTAATATTCACGCCCGGGGACACTCGTTATCTCAAATTTTGGACTTTGATTTTGCAGCGCAAGCTTTTTAAAAAGACGCCGTCGTGATTTATCAGCTAAAAGTGGCACCAAAAACAAAGAAATTATTAACTAGTTTGCTTAAATTTTCAAAACGCCTATAAGCTGTTTAGGGTTTCAGGGTTTTGGTAGCCTTAGCAGGGAAATTTTGCCGTTTGGTGCTAAAAATTCCCACTTTTTGGCTCAACTCAAAGTCAAAATTCGTGGAACTTCGTAACTTAGTGTTAACATTACAAGCATATTTGATCAACTGTTTGTGCCACAACCCTGCAAAGAAAAGAGGCTAAAAAATGAATGGATGAGTAGCTGATCAGTTTTTAATCCAGTGCTAGTTTTCAGCGTCAGCCTTTCCACAACCCGAGCCGCAGTGATGACACTGATGTGTTTACTGACCGGTGAGAGATGATCGCTGTGCTGCTTTGTGTCCATGATTATCCTTTTTCAAAAACGCTCTAATTGCACACCCTCTTCCTCACATCGAGGTTCACAAGATGTGTAATGATTGGGCCAAAAGAAAAAATAAGCTCATTGGTTCGCCTGGCTGGAAAGTGTTGTCAGAATCTAGGCTTTGTGTACGCCGTCCTTCTCGACAAAAAGGTAATTACCCACGTGTGCGTTCGCCTGCGTGTCTTCGGGGCTCACCCTTGAGGACACGGCATCGATTTTCCATTGATTTCTAACCTCTAACCTGATAACCTCCGAGACGCCGCTTCAATATCTCACGCTCAAATTAATTACATCCCACGTTTTACTAATTAGAGCCGCTTGTCTCCTTTGAGTAACAGCGCCGTCTGACTGCCCTCGAAAAACGTTGGCGCGGCTGTTCTGTCACGCTGACGTGACGGGCGCCGGTTTGTGATCTTACAGACTTTCAGGCAGATGCAGCAACTCGTCTTTTTTTTTTTTTGGTATGTTTTTAAAATGTCTGTCATTTTCTGGTAAATAATTATCACGTTTCAGACGAGACAGGACCTTTTTATGGAAAGTGCCAGGAAAGAAAATAAGACCCCCGTCTACACTACTGCGGATATTTAAAAGAAAACAAAGAAAAACCTTCGATCCTGCCCACGTCAAACTTTGATTATGTGCTGAATTGGTCAAAAAGTAGAGGATCTTTACTCAAGCCAAGCATGTTCTTTCTGTATTTTGATGGCATTAATGTGAACATTCTCACCAGATAGTAACACGGCATGAGTATCAACGTTTTTGTTCAAGTGTGTGGACAGAGGAAAACAAATATATATCTGGAGCGCTGTACCGATCTGTCGTGGTGAAGAGAGAGCTGAGTCAAAAAGCGAAGCTCTCGATTTACCGGTCGATCTACGTTCCTACCCTCATCTATGGTCACGAGCTTTGGGTAGTGACCGAAAGAACGAGCTCGCGAATACAA
>NC_051452.1:1402187-1404773 GCF_001649575.2 Kryptolebias marmoratus | reverse complement strand
GATGGATGGATGGATGGATGGATGGTTGGATGATGGATGGATAGATGGTTGGATGATGGATGGATGGATGGATGGATAGATGGTTGGATGATGGATGGATGGTTGGATGATGGATGGATGGATGGATCTGGAGTCGCGCAGACAGGGCTTCAGTGTTTGCATGGCTCTGAATGTGGAGTTACATGGAGTGGTGATTAAAATGCTCCCCTACAAAAAAAACAAAAAACGGACAACCCTTCAAGAAACCAACGTGCCATTAAACCCAAAAAAGGCTTTTAAACAAAAACATCCAGACTTCTGTTCCGTAGCTGAAGACGTTTCGCTTCTCATCCAAGGAGCTTCCTCGATTCAAAAAGTAGAGTGTGGAGTCCGAGCTTTCGAAGCTGAGAGTCGGGCTAACGAGGACTCTAATGAGCCTCTATTGTGAGGACAGTGCAGGTGAATCCAGCTTACAGATCGTCTCCGCTTTAAAAGCTCGAACTTTACTTGCTCGGCTTTTTGAGAACAGAAGTTCCAGTTGTTTTTGTTTTCGACCTTTTTTTTGTAGAAAGGCAGCGTCGGTATGCCCACATCTGCCGTGGAACCATTTACCTGCTGTGCAACAGACCTAGGCATGCCACCCTACTTATATCCTTGTTAGGGAAGATGAATAATATCAGATATAATCGACTGATTACACCCAATTAAATGTAAAAATGGTCGCGGTTATGATAATCAACACCACCTAGCCTTATACATTAGAATATAGAGAACAATTTAATCGTTGTCCCTAAAAGGGTTAAAAGCCCTACCCCTGGTTTTAATGGTTTTAAACTGGTGACCCTATTGTTGTTTACTAGTTACCCCTTTTTACAAGCCAATATGCAAAAAAGCATATCGATTAAATCTTAGATGCCTTATCAAAGCATCTAATGTTTCATCTCTTGGAGTTTTTAACAATGTTTTACCTTTAACAACGCCGACCTTCTTATATGAGAAACTTCCTGTTGGAACAGGGTAAAAATGGGAAGGTGTGCAGGGCTTTTAAAGCTGCTACTTCTGTGAAAAGCAAGAGCTACCGTTTCAAAATTTCAACGCTAAAAGACCAAATTCCCTTTCAGCTGGGCCCCAAAGGGCAGCTGTGAAATAAATAAAGTGAAATAAGGCCGCTTCACAATCGGAGGATGGTGCAATATGTTGAAAGACCGTGCAGTTCGGCACAAGCTTGGTTACTGTATGTTTATTTTCCAAATTGCCTTCCCCCCCCCCCTGCTTTGTATACGGTACGTCTCGGAGTGCTGGAACGGCGGGAAAAAGGCTGGCTGCACATCCCCAAAACTCCCCCACGATAAATAAACGAGCCCACTCCGACCGGTGGATCTAAAATGGTTTTAAGACGGACTGCATGATGAATTTTCTGCTGCGAACCTACGATTGCGGCCAGCTCCTACATCTCCACCGGACCCTTTGATGAAGACGGTACACTCTGTCAGTAAATCCGATTTATTTATTTTATTATTCATGGATTCACACAGTCACACCCTGCCTTCTGCCTGACACAATCAGAGCTTTGAGCCATTGGCCATTCAGGGTCCTCCAATGGTAGAGTCGGGGGTTAATTGCCACGTTAGAGGCTGCCCACGAAGAAGTCGCCAAACATTAGTCACTTTTCCCCGAAAGGTGGGTCCGAGGATTCGAGGTTGCGGTCGACCACACACACACACACACATACACACACACACACACGGGACGGTTCCAGAAATCCGAGGCAGTCGATTTTCGACGCATCTCGTCAAGACTTCCGGCCGGCTTCTCGGGCCGTGGCGCTTTCGAGACAAAAATATACGAAGAACGTATTCAATTACCAAATCACCTTGGTCTGGTTGCCAGGCAACATTAGAGCAAGAACTGCTGAATCCATTTTCTTTCAGCCTCTGGTGATTTGTTTTCTGTTGTTTATGTACATTAGTCTGAGAGAGGAAGAAAAAAGGGGGGAGGGGTGATTTACGACGGGACCGGAACAGTGGTTCGGACACAAACACAAGTCACAGCCACCCACAGAACCACACACACACACACACACACACACTCTTTGACAGGGCTTTTCTGTTTGTGGTTTTCGTCTCTTTTCTTTCAAAAAAAAACATACAAATTATGCTCTAGTGCCCTTCTCTCTGCTATTCTTTGTTGCTATTTTGTGCAGCTCCAAAAAAACAAATCAAAATAAAAGAGTACAAAATCAATCATGCTAACGTTCGCAGCGTCGTATCTTCTGCTCATGATGGGAACCGGAGACCATTCTTGCCGGAGTCTGACGTAACGTGAACGACCGCGCATCACGAGTGTTAAGACCAGCGGTGCGAGCGCAGCCATAGATGCCATACGTGCCGCTCGCCGCAGGCGCACAAACGGGTTTCGAAGAAGCGTACGAGCCTCCAAGTTTTTCCCCGGTAAACTACGATATTCTGCAAAATAAGCCCAAATAACTCAGGAAGAAGACACGTGACGTCACTTCCTGTTAACATCAGAATGCCGGGAGCGTGCAGGAGCAGCGACCGAAGCCAAAATGTGCGCTAATGCTTCACATTTGCCCACAAAGATTTCAGC
>NC_051452.1:1398934-1402003 GCF_001649575.2 Kryptolebias marmoratus | reverse complement strand
TGTTTGTTAGGAATTATCTTACAAAACTAGGAAGTATTTTTGGTTTATATATTAAAAGTTATGGTTGTTTATTGATTTTAGTAAAAAAATAATCACAACTTTTCATCGCAACTTTTTGGAAAATGCCTGCGAAATCAGGCATTTTAGACGCAACAATCACAAAAAAATGCCCGCGAAATCCTGGAGGGACTGATAAATCAGTGATCCGAGTAGAGCTCACCTTGTTATCGCTTCGGATCCAGCCTAATCTGAGTCGGGGGTTGCATCTGAAAGCCGTCACTAATAATGTCTGTCTGTATTTCTGAACAAGGAGGTCTTCGGAGAATGATGGAGGAGGAGGAGGGCGAGATTTGGACTGATTTAGATTCAGAGGTTTAAGTTCCACATCAAAGGTTAAGAGGGCGAATAGGTTAAGTAGTGCTGCGGCGGGGATCCCGCCGGCGCCCTTCCACTTAGACAGGAGGCAATTTGAATTTAAACACGCCACGCGCGGGCACAGAAGGGCCAAACGAGGGCTTTGACATTTGTCTTCTTTAAAATTAAAGCCGTTAGAGAATTTTTCGGGCCTAACTGTAACCTTTTCCTAATTAAGCCGTACGCTCATGTCAGAGTTTGCGCTGTTTTAAGTTCCTGAAACGGGCAGATCAGCACAAATGTATTGTGATATATATATATATATATATATATATATATGTATATATATATATATATATTTTTTTTTTGCACATTATGGTGCAACGAAGAACAGGATCTGGAACGTACAGTGTGGAAATTCAGAACAATGGATGAGACGAGGGGATAACTTTGTGTCGAATGGATTTGAAGGCATATCAAGATTAATTGGGATAGGTTAACGGATTAAAAATAAAAGAATAAAAGCTTGCAAACCCAAAGTCAGTCCTACAAAAGATTTACTGCTTTGCCAAGCTTTTTAGTTCCTATGCATCTCTAGAACGTGTCAGGCAGTTATGGCAGAAATCTTCTTTCCCTAAAAGCCATTGGGCTGCACAGGAAGTGCTACAGCGAGCTGCCGCCGCCACCGTTTGCTCTTGCAAATGACATCGGAATTCTGTTGAACAAGCCACATGGTTCCGACACCGATTTCAGTTTTAATTTTCAGATTTTCGCTCAATTCTTTTTTTTTTTTTTTAAATAAATTTTGGGTATCTTAACGTCTGCAAATTGACTCTAATTGACCGAGTTCAAACAGGGGTGCAAGTTTTATGGCACCTCTATAGATTTGAGCTCATTACTTACATCTTGGAGGCTGAAAATGTAACTGAATTAATAATAAATAGCTCAGATCTGTCAGTTTTGTCTACTTTATGATCTCAGTTGACACCTGGAAATATTTCAGCTTTAAATTGGGTCACAAACCAAAAAAATAAAAAAAAAACCATCTAGTTTATTGTACGCATAGGAACATAAAAGGTTTGGATGTCAGATCAGTATTATTTTTAATAAAGCAGACAAATAAAAAGGTAATTTGTCTGAGGTTGACAAAATAAATCAAATATTTTGACTTTAAAACAACCTAAATAAGGATATAAATGATGGAGGACAAATGGTTGAAGACGAACAAAAACAGAACAAAAGCCAAAACTTCCAGAACCGACCCGAGGGCTAAGAATAAACTCCAAAAAATACAGTAAATCGTCCTGCAGTGTAATCATGGAACATAAACGCATCGACAAACACTGTGTCTGCAAAACATGTGAGGAGAGCTGCAGACCAGGGACGATCCAGAAATGCTCTTGAATGTCAGTTTAGAAGCTATCAAAGTTCTCAAATAAAGCACCTTTTGAGAATGTCAATGTTTGTTGGGAATTATCTTACAAAACTAGGAAGGATTTTTGGTTTAGATATTAAAAGTTATGGTTGTTTATTGATTTTAGTAAAAAAAGAAAAAAGGCAACTTTTAGGAAAATGCCCCGCGAAATCAGGCATTTTAGCCGCAACAATCACAAAAAATGCCCGCGAAATCCTGGAGGGATTGACAAACATTTTGTGCTCTGGAAAACATTCATACAAGCTATCCTTACACAAACCTACAGGTTGCTGTACCACTGTAGCTTTCCAGTGGATGTAATTATTGAACAAGTGTTGACTTAAATGTTGGAGGAATTTGCTTTAAAACAGATTTCTTGGAAAGCTCTGAATGTGTGGTATTTTGTTTCGGTATCTCAGTTAAAAGGTGTGTCCCCGTTGGCCTCAGGCTTGATAAAGAAAGGATCACTCTATCATCTTCAGGTTCATCTGTCACAACCAGACAGCCGACACACACACACACACACACTCGTCCAGAGGTTAACGAGCCCGGCACGGCGTGTTTTTGCTCCATGTGTGATGAATGCCGGACTCGGCTGTCATCCGAGACGCGTGGGAATTTCTCCCTCCTTTCGGATTTGAAATAACTTTATTTGGCCAGAACCAATAAATGGGGGGGGGGGGGGACACAGCCGCGCCGACATTTTTGACAGATTTGATCACGCTGACACCTCGTGCTGTTGTACATGGCAGCACACGGTCTGAAGATTCACTCTTATGACAGATTTACTGTATTTTTTGGAGTTTATTCTTAGCCCTCGGGTCGGTTCTGGAAGTTTTGGCTTTTGTTCTGTTTTTGTTCGTCTTCAACCATTTGTCCTCCATCATTTATATCCTTATTTAGGTTGTTTTAAAGTCAAAATATTTGATTTATTTTGTCAACCTCAGACAAATTACCTTTTTATTTGTCTGCTTTATTAAAAATAATACTGATCTGACATCCAAACCTTTTATGTTCCTATGCGTACAATAAACTAGATGGTTTTTTTTTTATTTTTTTGGTTTGTGACCCAATTTAAAGCTGAAATATTTCCAGGTGTCAACTGAGATCATAAAGTAGACAAAACTGACAGATCTGAGCTATTTATTATTAATTCAGTTACATTTTCAGCCTCCAAGATGTAAGTAATGAGCTCAAATCTATAGAGGTGCCATAAAACTTGCACCCCTGTTTGAACTCGGTCAATTAGAGTCAATTTGCAGACGTTAAGATACCCAAAATTTATTTAAAAAAAAAAAAAA
>NC_051452.1:1389138-1398834 GCF_001649575.2 Kryptolebias marmoratus | reverse complement strand
ATTTCCACTCGGATTTTATGTTTTTTGTGTGATTTTAGGTCTGTTGTGTTAATACAGTAGGTCAAAAGTAAAATATTACTTGAAATTCACACTTGGGAGGTTGTGCTGAAAATAATGACCCCAAACATGGCAGGTTAAACCACTTTTAGGGTGAAATATAAAGCAAATTTAAAATAGTCCAAAAAACGTCCAGTTTCACCCTAGACCCCAGAGGGTTAAGCGCAGCACTGAAAATAAGGAGCCATTCGCAAATTATTTGTAAAAAAATATATGCATTACTAGCTTCAAACATGCCAACTCAGCTTGGTGCTTTCTTTTTTCAGCCATTTTCTCTGCTGAAAAATTGTTCAAGCTTTTAAATCATTATAAAACTTTCCTCTTCAAAAGCTCTGAAAACCGTCGATTGTCCTCTATTCCTCCGGTCGTGACAGACGAGTCAAAATTCCTCAACGTTTCATCAAAAGTTTCTATTCATCGGTTTTTCTTCCCTCAAGGTGTGCTTATATTCCAAGAGTTGACGATTTCTGTAACTGTGGCTCAAATTATTTCATTATCTTGTGGCAGTGCTGGTGATGTTGCCTGCATTTCTCTATCTTAGAGGAATGGTTCAGATGTTTTTCGAACAGAGTGGTTCCGTACGTTTGTAGAGGGTCTCAGTTTGGAAGAATAATTATGGAGTTGTGTAATCCTGACGTGCCAACTGGACACCAACTCCACAAATTAAGACGGTCTCTTTTAGATAAGATTACCACATGTTAGCACGCTTGTTTCTCGTTCTTATTTAACGCCAATTTTTAACCGCAACTGATATCGAAGACACTCAAATCATTGGTTACATATGTTGTTGTTACATATGCCTCTTTTCCACGGGCCCTAATTCAGAAGTCCGGCTCTACTCCGCTCTATGAAGAATGCATTGCGTTCACACCGGCCAGTTTGGTCGGTAGCAGAGGAACGCCTCCTCGTGTTGCGGGGGGCGGGGCCGCGGCGCGGGGCTACCGAAACTTGGCGCAAGTTGTGGAAACAACGGAAGCGCTATGGACGACGTTGGCCCTGTGTTGTTGCCATTTTTTAAACTTATGGGGATTCTCCTGAGACTTCAGGAAGAGAGGCGCAGTGGAAGAAACGCTCTGGATGCCGCCATTGTTGCGCGGAGTAGGACAGCTGTTATCAGCCGGAGATTTCAGGCTTTACAGCGCCTTCAGCTGGAGGACAGACGGCTAAACGTTGCAGGGTAAGCTAACGCTGTTGTTTAGATTCCTACCGTTCGCTCTTTATGCTCGCATCTGGCCACACCCACGACCAATGAGTGAACAGGAGCTAAGCTGGCACCGCCCACCCGGCTGGCCCTGCTCCGAAGCAGGGACCAAAGAAGCAGGGCCGACCTCGAAAAAATGCCGGTGGAAACGCGCTCAAAGCGAGCCGAGTAGAGTGGAGCCGGGACCTTTAGAGCCCGTGTGAAAGGGGCATATGTGTCCCTGTGACGGACTTGCGACCTGTCCAGGGTGTCCCCACCGCCACCCCACCTCTCGCACAGTGACTAGTGAAGATAGGGCACCGGATCCTCGCGAACTGGAAAAGGAGAAGCGGGTACAGAAAATGGATGGACGGATGAAAGAGGAGTCCAGCTTCGAGTTATGAGTCTTTGTAAGAAAAATAAGCTACAGCGAAACTTTGCGAAAGCCCCTATAGAGGTGGATTCACACAAGATGAAAATTGGGGAAAAATCCAGGTCTGTCCAGCAATCAATATAGGAATTGCATTTTTATTCAGAACCTCGGAAAAAATCTTAAAAGATGCACGGATAAGATCACTACTCTGTTCGGTGTGTGACGGCAGGCTTCTAATTTCACTACGATTGGAGAAATAAATATTCTCCTTTTCCCCCGTCCCGGCAGAGAGAACACGAGAAGGCAGAGAGAAAGCCGGAGTGTGAGAGAAAACGCTTCCAGGAGATGAGAATGAATTCCTGGGATTTATTCTGCCCGTATCATCCCACCCTATCTGGGATTATACCTCGGCCTCTGAAGGAAAGCGGAAGGAGCGAGAGGAGGCAGACAAAAGGACGGCGATAAAGCCGGGATCAGATGAATTGGGAGGGGAGCTTATCGTCACGTCGCACACCTGGGCCCCCGGTTTTCGCCGCCTTTTGTGGTTGGGAAATGAAAGCTCTCCTTTGGCCAACGGCCGCTCAGGGGTCAACACTCATCCGGCACATGAAACGGCACTCATCTCACTGCCAGGCCCAGAGTTGTCCGTTTTTTTTTTTAAATTTTTATTCCCCTTCTCTTGTAGCCACCAAAGCAGAAAATCAACTGGATGGAAAACAGACGGTACGATCTCAGCTAGTTTTGAGGAACGATAAAACCAAAAAAAATGGCCAGGGTGACTGAAAGCAGCATGCAAAAACATGCTTATAAGGGAAGAAAATTAACTTTTTTTGCAAATTTTTTAAGCATCGTTGTTGTGTTCAGACATACTGAAGTTTCTAGTCTGACAGGTCATGATTTATTCTAAACAAATGAAACTCTTTATTGTGATTTTTAAAATGCTTTATTTATGGATCTCATCACCAAATGTAAAACGCACTTTACGACATTAGATAGAAGATACAATATTTGGCTATTTGCAAACCAAAGGTCACGCAAAGGCCATTTTATGCGCCTTCGGATTGCCGTCGGTTTCGCGGTTATCCGCGAGCACAAATAGCAGCGGCGGCAGCTAGCTGTAGCTCCGGACCTGCTGCCTGAGGCACCTCCAGCAGGATGATCACAACCCTTCAGATGTGGAAGGTCCGTTTAACTCTGTGAACAACCAGAATGTATTTAGATTTAATTGTACAGGGTCAGCCATTTATATGGATACAGCTTCATAAAATGGGAATGGTTGGTGATATTAACTTCCTGTTTGTGGCACATTAGTATACGGGAGGGGGGAACATTTTCAACATGGGTGGTGAAAAGTTTGAAGTCGGCCATTTTAGATCCAACTTTCGTTTTTTTCAATGGGAAGAGTGTCATGTGACCCATCAAACTTCTTGGGAATTTCACAAGAAAAACAACGGTGTGCTTGGTTTTAACGTAACTTTATTCTTTCATGAGTTATTTACAAGTTTCTCTTATAAAATGTGTTCAAAGTGTTGGATTGTCAACGCAACCCTCTTCTCCCACTTCCACTTCCTGGAAAGTGGATTGGTCGTCGTAGGCCAGTTGAATGGCACCCCAAGGTCTCCCAATCTGACCCCCTTAGACTTTTATCTTTGGGGTCATCTGAAGGCGATCGTCTCTGCTGTGAAGATACGAAATGTGCAGCACCTGAAGCTACAGATACCGGAAGCCTGTGCTAGCATTTCTCCTGCGTTTGTTGCTATCATCGTGAGAAGAATGGCCGACTTCAAAATGGCCACCATGGTCTCCACCCATCTTGAGAAGTCCCCCGCACCTCCCATATACTAATGTGCCACAAACAGGAAGTTAATATCACCAACCATTCCCATTTTATTAGGAATGCATTGTGTAGCTGCTCATTTGCTGCAAATTTATTAGATTTTTTTAAAAATCCTCATCGGAGAGCTGTGGAGGTTGGTCAACAAAAAACAAAGTGCGAGTCCTGGAAGTGTCAGACAGCTGTTTGATGCGCCTTCGGCCGTGTAGGGTCTGAAAGGACCTGGAAATCTTAGACAACTCATTGGTGACCGGCAGAGAGGGGAACAAATGAACACATGGGGCGTAAATATTTTATGTCTTCAGTGGCCATTTGTCTCTCTCGCCCTTTTTCTTCAAATCTATAAGAAACGTCGAGGGGAGACGAAGGAAAAGGAGAACCTCACGAGCACATATACCTCCGATGGCGCACAATCACCTCTACATTTCGGTAGAGGCAAACAGAACTGTAGAAACATGCAGAAATAGAAGCGCCGCCATTTTCAGGACTCCTGCCTATTCATGCGAGCGATAATGTCACCTCTGTATTCACGGGTTATTAAGCAAGGGAGGCAGATTAGCAGAATGTGGGTGAACCAACAACTAAGATGTCACAGGTTCGGGATAAATCATGCCAGAAGTCTTCCCTGCGTCCTGAATGACAAGTGAAAAACATAAATAACTGTGTGCAGCTCGGCTTTACGATAAACTGCTTTAAGCCGAGTCAAATCTCAACCATTTCTACCAACGGTTAACTCATCTTCTCTGGTTCTTAATTTGTTTAATAAATGCAGAATATGTTTGTTTATTGAACTTCTGCACGAGGCCGAACCAATCTGGACCTGCTTTTGGAAACTGGATTTAACAACAGGCCGTTTTTTGCAGACCGGCACGCTATAAATTCGTTGTTTATTCCAAACAGGAGCAGCAAAACTCCAAGTGATGATCTTAATGATAAAAAAGGGAGATTCTCCAAAAAAAAACTCAAAGCCATTTACGCCTTGTGAGCTGCATTTAAACTTAGTTTTAAACTCGGGTTTAATTAAAGAACTTGGGGCAGTACTACCATTTTATGGAGATTTCCAGTTCTTTTGACGATTGAATGTTGTCACGTTTGGTCTTGATCATCCATTATTTAAGTCCATATCTCCACTACTCCAAATATTCTCTTATATTATAAAAAAAAAATAATTAAAATCTTCAACCAGATGAGAGGGATTTCAATAAATACTGTGACGAGCCTGTCAGGTGACTGACAGAGCTGTTGCAGGTGTGCAGCAGGTAGTGGGAACACCTGATTGGCTGATTTAGTCTTGTATAAAAGGGAAAGGTGTTGTGTGGCAAAGTGGGGGGCTTTAGGCCTAACCCCGTCCTTGTTTGTCCTCCTTTGGTTATGGTTTGTCTTGGTTATATTAGTCAATCTGATTTCGCGGGCATTTTCCTAAAAGTTAAGTTTTTTTTTACTAAAATCAATAAACAACCATAACTTTTAATATCTAAACCAAAAATACTTCCTAGTTTTGTAAGATAATTCCCAACAAACATTGACATTCTCAAAAGGTGCTTTATTTGAGAACTTTGATAGCTTCTAAACTGACATTCAAGAGCATTTCTGGATCGTCCCTGGTCTGCAGCTCTCCTCACATGTTTTGCAGACACAAAGTGTTTGTCGATGCGTTTATGTTCCATGATTACACTGCAGGACGATTTACTGTATTTTTTGGAGTTTATTCTTAGCCCTCGGGTCGGTTCTGGAAGTTTTGGCTTTTGTTCTGTTTTTGTTCGTCTTCAACCATTTGTCCTCCATCATTTATATCCTTATTTAGGTTGTTTTAAAGTCAAAATATTTGATTTATTTTGTCAACCTCAGACAAATTACCTTTTTATTTGTCTGCTTTATTAAAAATAATACTGATCTGACATCCAAACCTTTTATGTTCCTATGCGTACAATAAACTAGATGGTTTTTTTTTTATTTTTTTGGTTTGTGACCCAATTTAAAGCTGAAATATTTCCAGGTGTCAACTGAGATCATAAAGTAGACAAAACTGACANATTTTGGCTTCGGTCGCTGCTCCTGCACGCTCCCGGCATTCTGATGTTAACAGGAAGTGACGTCACGTGTCTTCTTCCTGAGTTATTCGGGGTTATTTTGTATTCCACGCTACACAAACCCACAAAGAAGAGACTAGACCGCAGAAACGGTGGCGAATCACTTTAGAAACAATAAATATTGGGTTAAAGTTGCGGGAAAGTTGCGGTGTTTTAGGCAAAGTTGCAAAAAGTTGCGATTGAAATATCATTCTTGTGTCCTTTGTTTTGTCACAGTCTCTGAGCCAGGTTGTGACAATACCCATACTGCGCCACTAGTTGGCAATAACGTCCACATTAGCAACATCAAAGTACAAAACGTGCTTAGCTTGACTAAAGCTTTTTCCAAAATAATTGTTTTAATTTTTAACGACTCTTTAGAGTTTCCTTTCTGGTCACCTTAGCGGTGACAGGATCAGGTTAAAGCCAGGCCGATGTAGGAAATAAAACGGGTAAAAACAGCTCCGTGTTGGTTTTAATGGACTGTTAGATCGTCGTTTCTGAAAACCTCTGGTACAGTTTTAATTTATCTCCACTTTTAAAAGGATTTGTTTAGTCCCCCCCCCCAATCGTTTGAGGTGCAAACGCAGCAGGAAATAGTTTTTTTTAAATATCCAGAGTAGTGTGGACAGAGCTTTAGTCTCTTATTAGGGTTCAAAACCCTTCACTGTAATGGGCTTGAGTTTCACAGTAATATAGGGAGCAAAAAATGAAATATGAACCTTCATTTTCAGAGCAACAAGACCAGGTGGATAAATGATTTGATGTCATTAGACAGTGAAGATGTTCCAGCCTTTGGCCTTATGGTAATCCTAATCAGCACTAATTGCCCCAAAGGAGGAGCGCCTGGGCTAGTTGTGACAAAAGATTAGGAAGCAGCTGTGGTATCCAAATTCACACACACACACACACACTGCTCTAACGGTCAGGCCCCGGCTGGATTAATTTGCCTCAGGCTGTCATGGAGACCAGGTGAGAGATGTCCTTTGGTCTCTTCAGTTCAAACTGCACAGGTCTCAGAAATAATTTAGAACCCCCCTTACACACACACACACATGTTATGTCTCTCTATCTTTGCAGGGACTTTCCATTGACTTCCATTCATTTCTACACCCTGACCCTTACCAGTACATACCTAACCCTAAACCAAACCTAAACTTAATTCACACCTTAGTCCTAAACCGAACCCCTAACCCAAAAACATCATTTCTCCTCAGTTGGTCCTCACAAGTTAGTATATGTCCCCACAATGTAGCAAATACAAGTACACACACACACACACACACACTGCACTTGCTCAATATTTCTTTTTTGTTCGACACCAGTGCGCCCCTGAGATCGTTCAAACGGTTTTAAACGAGCGGGAATTCCAGGATTTTAATTTTTTGGGGGGGGGAAATAATTAGACTAGGCGAAAGTGTGAGGAGGAGGAGGAAGAAGCCGGTTTAATCCAGTGAATGATTACCACGTTATCTGGATAGAGTCTGGCATAAAATCTGAGGATTCTAATCTCGAGCCGGCCTCGAAGGGTTACGAACTGATTGCTTCGATGCCAAAACCTGGAAAAAGAAACTTAAGATGCCAAAAAAAAAAAAGAGCGCAGTTCAACGATTCCTTCAAGTCTGTAACCTCTTCTTTGACTGAAAATTTAAACATTCTTACATTTAAAGTGGGGTTTTTGGGATGTTAGTACCAACTTTACCTTAATTATTGAGAGAATTTGTACAGTTTTGACCCTTTTGTAAGATTTAAAACCAGAAACGGGTAAACTACACACGAGATTGGAAAGAGACTAAAGGCGCTGACAGAACGGACTGCCGTACAATTAAGTCGTTTCTGAGGCTAAGTGGTCATAGTGTTTTAGCCTAAATGGAAAAAAAGATCTAAAATGGACGATTTCGGTGCTCTAACGGCGCTGGTTCGGCTGCCAGCGGTGCAGCTTTGTAGTTTACCAAAAACATTACGATTTCTTACATATATAAGGCGCACTGTCATTTTTTGAGAAAATTAAAGCCTTTTAAGTGCGCCTTATAGTCCGGAAAATACAGTAAATTTGTTGAAAGCCAAATATTTGTTATAAAACAAAAGTTTTAAAAGACTGTACTAAGTTAGTTATCAGGGGTCTACGTTTCAAAGCGCTGACGATGTGCTCAAATTGTTCTTCAATATAAATAAACGAGGATTTCAAGCTGCTTTGTCTACGTCTCCCACATTCATATGTTCATTAAATCTGACAGGTTTATTGGTTTATTTACCAGACGGACAAACTAGATGTTACTGTGGGAGCAAATGTATATTTGAAGCCATTTAACTTGTAAAACTTAAAAGAACCAGTTTCCCTTTTTTTTTGCAAAGCATCCCCATCGCTGTAATTCTGGGTTTTATTCGTTTTATTGACTCTATAGCTTAGTTTGAACTTTAAAAGACCACAGTGCAAGGAGACCGTCGTCTAACCTTTTTTGTTTGAGGGTTTTCGGTAGAAATTTTAAAAATCTATTGTTGTATTAGGAAGGCCTACTAAAATGGGATGACAGCTTTTTTTTTTTTAAAAGGGATTTTTGGCCCTTTGAAGGGATCTCTTTTGAACGGTTAGTCACATGGTAACATGACATTTTTAAAAACCCTTATACAACTAAAAGCTAAACGTATTAAAACCGTCAGTTGCAAAGTAAGAAATACCTGAAACAACAAAAATCGAATGCCTGAAGTGTATGTGCATTTTTTTTTAAACGAGGAAAATGTCCCGTTCGTTTACATAGAAGGGCGGGACCTAAAATCTGCATCTTATAAAAGGGGGGAGCGCTCGTCCTTTGAGGCTTCAGCTTCCAGCTCCCTGTCCCGTGTCTAGTTCTAATCGATAACTCGTCCCCCGCTTTTGCCGCCTGCCCTCAGCAGTGTCGTGTCCGTTGCTGACGCTGCTCCGTTCTGTATCACAGGGGTCTTGGCTGCCGCTGTTCCCTGCCTCAGGCGTTCCATATTTGGACGTTGTAAAGCAGCAACCCTCCTAAAAACATGGAAGCTGTTGGAAAAGCCTTCCACGATTACAGATGGGGAAAGTGACAAGCGATTGCCCTGACTGAACCACAGTCTCTACTGAGAACTAAACTTGGTGTTTTCAGTTAGTAACTTGTGTTTATTACAGCCATGCACAACCGTGCTTGGTTTCCTTTCAAGTCCAAGCCAATTATTGGACATTGGAAACAAGCTTGATGTTTATGTCCTCAGAAGGGACTTTGTTTGGGTCTGACGTTTGTGCAAAACGTGCTGAAGAAGAAAACCACTAATCCCGTCAAAATTCCAGCTTGTCAAAATGTCGAATTTTAACCGTACCTCATGCTGCCATTTAAGCTCAGCCAAAAAAGCCGATCCCCAATTCAGGACACCCCGACCGACGTTGGGTCGTCGCCCTGCAAGTAAAGCTTCCGTCGCTTCTGGAGAATGGAAATTTCACAGAGGAGCTAATGTTCATTAGCATAAACCGGGAGACGGACTGTTTGCGTAGTAAATGCAGCTGATTAGATGATGGAATGAGGGGACATGAATGGGACAAATTGGAAGAGGACCAAACACACACACAAGAAAAAAAAAAGGGAAAAACAAATAAATGAGAAGGGAATTAATGTGGCATAAAAAGCCAATTTCCTAAACCCCTGAAAGCCCCTCCTGAGTGGAAACAATTACTGCAGTTGTGAAGACAGTTATGATTAAACAAGTGAACGCCTTGACAGTGGAGATAAGCTTTAGAAGAGCGGAGCTGACGGAGGCCCTTGTTTGCTGCAGAGTATGATAGTTAATTTGCTGCTGTTGATCAGCGCCTGAGGTGAGAGGGAGTCAAACACACACACACACACACACGTACACGTTTCAGGCAGCCATGGGGCCACGGGGCGCCAAACTTGCAGATGAACTTTACGTGACTTTGTTCCTCGTCACGAATCCCGACGATTAGCCAGTTTCTCGCTGGAAATTATATTTGAGTGCTCCGTGATACGCGGCACATAATATCGTGAGTAGGACTACTTTTGAAAATGGGACAAGTCTCCAAATGAAATTGCACTGAATGGTTTCAAAGTGCTGAGCATTTTTTTAGCTGAATAGCTGTGCCTCCTTCATCAGATTAGAAAAACCAGGGGATGGATTTGACCGGTTCTGAAATTGGCAAAAATGGGACGGGTAAGGAAGG
>NC_051452.1:1388356-1389112 GCF_001649575.2 Kryptolebias marmoratus | reverse complement strand
GGGCTTCTAACGCTTGAAATCAAACTTTCATTAAATATACGTTCTTGCCGGATGCCTTGTTCCCTGCAATCGCTGCTCTGAAATTGGTGCACTTCTCCCGGGCAGCAACAGACGCAGATAATTGCCTCGGAAACAATGCAGAGGTTTAAAAAGGCCGGGCGCAGATTCTGCCGCTTTCTCCCCGAAGGTTCGTACGGTCCTCGCCGCAGCGAACACCAAATTCGGCTGCCGTTCTGAAGTCGAGAGGGATTTTAAAGAAAGCACTTTGAAAATGTCCTTCAAATTTAGCGCCACAAAACCTGTTCGCCGGCGTTTATTTTTACACTTGAAACTTTACTTTAATCCCCACTTTCCAGGAGTTTTGCTATACTGGTCAACCGGCAGCAGGTCACCAGTTTAAAAAGATATTCCAGCCATTTTGAAGTGGGATTCCGTGGAAATGTTGTAGATAGCTGCTCAAATCCTTCGTTTTAGGATGGTTTACAACTGACAGCACTGACGAGCTAACGGCTAGTCCAAATGCAGCCAAGACTAAAGGGGATTGGTGGAATTTTATAACACATTTAAAAAAAAAACGGCATTTCATGGACCATCCATCCATCCATCTATTGTCTTCCGCTTATCCGGGGTTGGGTCGCGGGGGCAGCAGCCTAAGCAGGGAGACCCAGACTTCCCTCTCCCCAGCCACTTGGGCCAGCTCCTCCGGGGGAATCCCAAGGCGTTCCCAGGCCAGCCGAGAAACATAGTCCCTTCAGC
>NC_051452.1:1384737-1387635 GCF_001649575.2 Kryptolebias marmoratus | reverse complement strand
CTGAGCCTAATTAGTGAAGTTTTCTCTCGACAGTGACTTAGAAGCCAACAATATATAGTTTTAATTTCTGTATGATCAGGTTTTTGTTGATGGCTTTTTAAAAAAAATCTGTTTTAATGTTAAAAAATTCATTTAAAAGCTGCATGAGGTGTAAGAAATGACTGCTAATGATGAGATTTTTGAAGTTTGATCTATTTGTCTGTGTTCATTAAAGTCTGTTTGCTCTAAATTCTGTATAATCTGGAACTGGGAAAAGGTCATTGATATTTCTATACGAAAGATTTGACATAATACATCTAAAACCAATTAATTTATGTAATTTTTTATAAATATTGATCATGATTGGCCCTTGGCCAGGACCAAATTTTTAATTTTGGCCCCCTTGCGTCACTGGGTTTGACACCCCAGATCTAAATTATCTGTATCTGTACTTGGAGTGGGCGGGGCCTAAGCGGGAAGTGGGTGTGACATAACACCAGCCAAACTTGGAGAAAGCAGACAGTGGGTGGCCGATGTTTGACACGAGCCGTTTTCAGCTCTGCCTTGTCAAATGCGCCGCGTGTGTTACGAAATAAAGTTCACCCAGTAACTTTTAATATCGTACAAACCAAAATAGAGGCGAGCCGAAGAAAACCTAAGGAGTACTGGCAGCATAAGCTACAGTCAAGCCAACCACAGAGAGATCTGTCGCTCTCTGTGTCTGTGTGCGAGTCGAGACATAGCTGTCGCTGCAGAGACGTATGTGTCTGTAGGGAGGGGTGGGCGCTCTGTGACTGGCCAATCACAGACCGTGAAAACAGCTAGTTACCCAATGAGGATTTTTCCTTCGGGACAGGCACGGATATGGACGAGTTTTTACTCGTATCATGCTCGTATTCGTCAGAAAATGCTTTATCCGTACCTCAACCCTATTATTTACATGGAATTTTTGTGGCTATTTGCAGAAATGGCTAGATTAGCTCTTTAAGACGAGGCTGAAACTACAGAGGCTACAAATGCATTGTCAATTTAGCCAAAAAGGCTTTTGGACGATTTGTAATTTCACTACATCAACCTTCGCAAAGGTTGGACAGGAAACGACAACCAGAAAAGAGAGGAAGTTTTTGCTTGTGTTTCAAGTGGCGAGCTTACCTTGTCAACGTGGACTGCTCTTCCTCTTATGTTGATGCTCCGTCGTCCACTAAAATTGAAAAAAAACAAAAAACAAACTCGTGTTATATATTCAATACATTTCGTAAAACTCTTGACACGGAGCATTTAGTTTGAGCCAACCTCTTGTTTTACATCGTTTCTGAATACACAAAAACAATTTCCTGCGTATCAGTGACACGACATGAGGTCTATAAAGATGCATGAACGTTTATAAAAAAATATAACTACAAAAATGATCAACGCCACAGTATGTAGCCTGAGGCCAGAAGGTGACACCAGTTGCTACGATACACAAATATCCCGCATGACCTGCTTTGAGAAAAAAAATAAATAAAAATAATAAATCAAATAAAAAACAAAAGACTTGTTTTCTTTAGTAATAAATTATAGAGTGTGTTGGTGGAAGTAGTCATCTGGTTTCTGCTGTATCCCATTAACCTTCCTTGTTTACAGCTACAAAATGACAACTGAACTGAACAGATGCTGGCATTTCGCTCGTCTAAATGGCAGTTCAGAAGGAACGGGGGCCGTGAACGGGGAGAGCGAAAGGTCGCCACCCTTGGCTTCGAGTTCGTTACCGAGCCGGTCGAAAAGACTTTGGTGGAAGGAAAAGACGGCTGACGGTGAACTCTACAGCCCTCGGGGACGGCGCCCGCCGCCTTCGCCTTATCTGGAGATGAGAGCCAGCTGGACTTCACACGACTGCTGCAAACAAGGTCAACAGGAAGAAAAAAAAAAAAAAAGGACTCAAGTGAGTTCTGAATAACAGAACAATGGCGTTTGTTGCCCTTTTTCTTGTAAGATGGAGCTGGACACTTGTTAGGGCGACACTGACAACACGGTACAATCTCCTCCTAACTGTTGCGCTGTGGCGGTTCAGGCAGGGTTACGCCCACTTCCACTTCGCATACCGCCAGGTCTTTCTAGTCCTTTATACTCCCCCGGTAAAGGAAAACAAATTTTGTCACAATTCCTGCATCACTCTGCTCCTATGGGTCCACGCTCCTGCACGTTTTAGGTGCGTTCTTGCTTTAAAACGCTGGATTTTAAACGGCTGACTCGTGGACGTGCTTCTGTGGAACTTGATGAATTGGTGACGCGGTAATTAAACCGCTTGAATGAAATGTGTTGGAGCAGGAAAAGGACGGTGGCCCATGAGGCCTGGAGCTCGACCCTCCTGGTCAACGCGTGACATTCGGTGTCACTGACAGGGAACTGGATCCAGACTCCAATCCCCAATTGCATTTTTTCTCATGTTGACTGGATATAAAAAGGATCTACTCATGATTTTGTCTTTTGGTTCATCCTGCCTTCAGTTTAAGGTTTTAACCATAAAGTACCATATTTTCCGGTCTGTAAGGCGCACTTAAAAGCCTTCAACTTTCTCAAAAAAACAATAGTGCGCCTTATATATGTAAGAAGTCGTGATGTTTTAGTTCAACTTTGGTGAACTACAAAGCTGCATTAGGCCCCCACATACTCGGGCGTGCCCCGCGGACGCTCGCACGTGAACCAGGACTGTCGAGACGGTTGAGACTTCATACTCAATCAATCAATCAATCAATCAAATTTTATTTGTATAGCACATTTCAGCAGCAAGGCATTTCAAGGTGCTTTACATAATTAAAAAACAAAATAAAAACAGCATGTGACAATGAATAAACAGTAAGAAAGAGACAAAAACCCGCACTCTAACCCTAATTTAGCCATAAGCAACTCTAAACAGGTGGGTTTTAAGTTGAGATT
>NC_051452.1:1370013-1384637 GCF_001649575.2 Kryptolebias marmoratus | reverse complement strand
AGGTGAAGAAAAGTAAGGTAAAAATAAAAGTGAGAAAATCTCCCAGTCCTTAGGTTTGGAGTAATCCAGTAATGATGTCGATAATGTAAATATAATTATAAAAACTGTGACTTTAAAAATAATTCACAGGCAAAGTTATCAGTTATCAGTAAGGACGAGAGCGAGCAGGACAAGCTGTTCCTCCTTCAGCTGCCAGGATGTGAATCGAGCGTACAGATTGCCTAAAACTCCCCAGTGACGAATTTCAGTCATGGCGTCACCGGACGAGGAGGAAGAGATCGCTTGACTCTTAGCTTTAAAAAACAAAAGAAAACAAGGTGTCTTTAGCCCTGTTTCTTCACCACCAGGGCAGCCACCGCACACCTGCCAGTGCTGCTCAGAGAGCAGCGGTCACGCTGCACGCCGGCGACGACTCTCACCTGAGAGCGGTTGGTGTCGGACAACAAAGCAGTCCGACGTGAACACCGTTTCTCGCCGGGCGGTTTATTGTACGACGCCAAGTATGCATATGCAGTCGTAAAAATTGATCTTCGCGTGAACGAGTCCGGCGGACGTCCGCCTCGAGTCGGCACGGACCTCTGCGGAGTGAAGTACACCTGAGTATGTGGGGGGCCTTTACGTCGGTGAAGTATTCTCCAAAAAGAAAGGGGGCTGCTTTGTTCCGCTTAATGCGCCTTACAGTCCGGTGCGCCTTATATGTGACAAAAGTTTGAAAATGGACCATTCATTGACAGTGCGGAAAATACGGTATAGTGGTTTGAGTTTTTGAGAACACATAGTTGCACAAACTCCGCTTTAAAATTATGATAACATTATTTCCCCTCATGTCTTTGAACAAAAGTTTCTTTCAGTAGTAGCACCTTTTTAGGGGTAACAGTGGGGTGTCTGGGCTACATCTGTACTGTGTTGCGATGGGGCCTGACTTCCAAGTGGAGACATTGTCTTCAGCTACAATCCCTTTTTGGGAAGTGGGTTTTGTTCTGCTAAGCTCACGTTGTCGAAAAGCAACTGCACGAAGACGAATATGGAAAGTTATCTGTTGCACGTCTGAAGACCCCAGCTTATGACCGTAAAGGGAATTGAATGTACTTGAATCCGTACTGTTCAGGTCCGTGTGTGTGTTTTTTACTCTACCACTGGGTGTGGTGAAGGTTAATAAAAAGAAGCAGCCCCAGAGAAACGGGGGATCTTCACAGATTGGGCCAGAAGTCCCGATTCGGCACAGACTCTGTTATTTTGAATAAACTCTCACTGTTCAAGAATAACTGATGTCTGTAAAGTCGTTTCTTTTGATCAGTACATCGTTGCTGCAATTATGAAGACCCAGAAGAACGTCCACCTTTTGAAGACACTTCAACAGTCCTGCAGATTAACCCTTGGTGGTACACGACTTTTAAACCACAAGGTAGCCCAGCCCTGAAACAATCTGTACAAAAACACATTCGCGATGTTTTTAAAAGAACGTTGGCGGTCGATGGCGTGTCGGCCTTGTGGACTGGTTGCTCATTTTGCAGATTAGGTCCTGCTGCAAAAAAAAGGAGGAGGTTACAGCAGTCTGGCTTTCTGTGCCAAGTGGCTCTCGACAGAATGAATGGGCAACAAGCAGAGGAAAAACTACCGCGTTAATTTGGCGTATTTCTCAAGAACCTAATTACTATAGAGTCTAGCTGAGGCCATTGTTTATCCAACAAGGGGCTTCGTATCCATTTTGCAGATGAGCGGCTCAGACGATTCAAGGGGGGAAAAAAAAAAGCCGGCGCGTCTCGGTATAAAGAGTCGGATGAAAACGCCCGAGCTCTACGGTTCGTGGTTTCGCTCGCACGTGAACCAGGATCACTGACAGGCCTCGGGGGTTCTCGTGGGAGCCGTCTCGCACGCCACTTCCTTTGAAGATTTAAAGTTTTTTTTTTTTCCCCCCTTCTCCGTCGAAAAGACTGGCGTCTTAAAGCCCACGTGAGACGGCTCTGGAGTTGTCTCGAGTTTGTGTGCTGGTAGTCACTTCAGGGAGGCAATTATAAGCTCAAGCACTGTTTTTTTTTTGTTGTTTTTTTATTCTAATGTGTACTTTAACAACATGAAAAGGACGTGGCTTAGTTTTTTTTTGCACAAGCATCAACCTTCATCTTTGCTGCCAAATTATAGTTTTGATAAATGTCAGGGGGAAAAAAAACAGGTCCTTGATAGAGACAACAGCAGCTACAAACAAGCTCCCGCTGCGGCCGGTGCTCCGAATCAATCCATCAACCCTCCCGGTTTCTACCTGGAAGTCGATCCGCAGACTTCCGCTACGTTCTATTTATTACCCTTTCAGGTTTTTCTGCTCCAGAAGACTTCAAACACCGGATCTTTCTCACCTTCTCATTCGTTTAAGAAGGCAGAAATCAACTCCTTCGTTTCATCGCCACTTTTTAGTCGCCGAACATGGAAAAAGCGCGACGAAAGTGGAAGAGGACCCTTTTTGACGCACCGATGTCTCGTCGCCAATGTGCCTTTTTTTGTTGTTTTTTTTTTTTTAAATAGATTTGTTTTTCCTTCCATTTTAAAATGAAACCAGGTCAAACCTGCCACAGAAAGTTGTCCTAATAAATGCAAAGGACACCCACACGGGGTAAAAGCTCGTGTGGGAGTCTCTGATTTATGACTGTTCCCCTGAAAATTTAATATTTTTTTGAACAAAACAAAAGGATTTTACAGACCAATTCAGTGCAGCTCCCATGACAGTTTGGTAACTATTGTTCAGGTTAAAAGAAAGACTCTCATTACTGAAAGAAATAAAGGTTTGTGAACAAATCCGCTGTAAAGGAAATGACATTTTTGGCTCTTTTTGAGGAGAGTTCAAGCAGGAAGAATGGCCCCGCCACTCTGCCGTTGACCCTTCGGTTCCCATTAAGCCTCTTTTTGGATGGCAGGTGTTCAGTGGACATATGGGTTCCTTTGTTTTAAGGGTGCATTCACAAAAGCCCCGTTCAGTCCGCTTTAATCAAACTGTAGTTCGTTCGGGGAGCCGTGATCGCGCAATTCAGCCTGGAGAGACTCGCAGAGAGAAAAGCTGCAATTAAATAGTTTTATTGGACGTGAAAGACGTAAGGTTTTGGCGCTCGGACCATGGCAGAAGACGTGAGTGCTGTGAATAATAATAAGTTTGGATAAGAAGCTTAGGATGAGGGTTAGCGGCGTCTTCCCCGGGCCGGACGCTGGAGGTGGAGGTGGGTTGAAGTTCAGTTGGTGAACGGATGAAACCATGGATGGAGGTCCTTTTAAACGAAGGCTTGCTCGCTGATTGGTTAAGCTGGAGGCGCGGTTTGATGCTGATTGGATGATGCAAGTGAGGATGAGGCGGGTCTTCCAGTTTGATTTTACGCCTAGGCTCCATTTGAACGACGATGCGGACCAAAAAAAAAAAAATCCGGTCCGCCTAAGAACCTCGGTTTCGGTTTCGGCTGAAGTGGACTCTGGCGCGGTTCGAATGCGTACGTGAATGCAAGGGGACCGGAGACCGCTCCGAGAACAGGAAGCGGACTATAGCACAGGGGCCTTCTGGGTAAATACAACCAAAACAATTGTGCATTTCTACCACTAGAGGGAGAACACTCCTTTTTTGTTTCCTTTTCAAGAAGAGGAAAATTGAGCGTCTTCTTCAGAGGTTTTCGGGTCGTTTCCTTCAGTAGTTCTTGGTGCGGCGCCACCACAGGCGAGGAGGGGAACAGGTTTTTAAGTTCAATCTATTTTTTTTTTGTCAATGAAAGCATATTTGTTCTATAATCTGTACAACATGTAACTAATATATCTATATGGATGATTTGACATATTACATCCAAAACCAAGGTTCATTTATGGATTCTTTCGATAAATATTGGTAGAGATTGGCCCTCGGCTTAAACCAAGTTTTTAATTTTGATTTCCCGTGTGTTACTGAGTCTGACACCCCTGTGTTGGAGAAAACTTTGAACAAGGATTTGTTTTAAAACGAGATCAATTAACCGTTCTGTGACTTTCTTTGTACACCATAGGGATGTTTTTGCCCACCTCTTTTGTTTAATACCAGCTCAGAACATAAACGGATATATGAATGTGATGAATCTTCTGCTGTAGATGATAAATAGTCATTAAAACGCATCTTCCAACCTCTTTAACCACACGTTTAACTCCCCTGATAAGTCTAATCTAGGACATGGAGCCATTCTGAGGTTTTCCTGTAGTAAAACCTATAAAAGCAGACGTCCGTGCGGAGAGTACAAAGAGAAGAGAGAAGTAGAGACTCCTGCTGCTCTGCTATAATAACTGATTGTGTTTCTGTTATCCAGCAGAACGGTTTACTGCGATATTAATCTAAAACAGAGAGCATCGTCTCAAGTGACTCCAAGCCGGGCTGTTAGACCGCTTCTCACGTCGAGGCCCAAAAGCAGCGCCTCTATTGGCTCACGGCACATTGGATAAGACTTCAACATCGTTGGCTTCCTGAAAACATTAAGGCCTTTTTTTTTGTACTGACCAGACGACCGGCGATAGACTCCTCTGTGGCACAAAGAAAGGACAGATTCAAGGAGAGAAAGGAACAGAGGCGATGGTGGAGAAGCGTACAGCATCATCATCTAGGCAGGGGGAATTTTCCCCTTAAGGACGTTAGGAGCATCTTAGCTATTACTCGCACACGAAAGCAGAAAATCCGATTTTTAACCCCATACGGTCCAGAACTAATCTTTTTTTTTGTTTGTTTTTTTGAGGCGGAAAATCGACACCGTCTGGGATGAATTGGGGCAAAAAAATAAATAAAAATCAGCCCGTCTTTTCCTACGCAGCCGTGGCGAAGAAAAAAAAGTCGTCGTCACCGCACAGCTTCGGCAACGACTTAATCTTCTCCGAAGTCGGACTCCATTCAGGAAAAGACGCGGAAGAATTACAAAGCGGCGCCCTGTGGTCGTCGAGCGGCGACCGTTTCGGAAAACAACTCAACCACAGATTTCTTTGAGGAAATTTCTTTCCTCGCTTTTACGCCACATTGCAGAAAATCAGACATCTCAACGGCAGCATGACTGGAAAAAAATACCCTAATTTTTGCCAAAAAAAAACAAAAAGCGTGAGAAATTTCCCATTTCCTCTTTTGTTTTCAGTTAGCTGCATGCCAGGCTCAGTTTGGAGCCGTTTTCTAATTTTCCGAGCACAGATAATCAAAATGCTGAATACTTCAGGTACCAAGGCCTTAAAAACAATAATAATAATAATAAAAGAACCCCTTTGAAGCTTCATCGCTCTATTACAGTAGACGCAATTTCTGTTTCTAACCAATTAAGCACATTAAAAGACTTTTTCATAATTAGCTGCAGGAACCGGTGTTGAAAGTGGGCTCAGAAATAATGATCCAATTCTTAATCACAGCAGATGAAGACATTAAGAATGATTTGCATGAGTAAATTTGACTCCTTACGGCTGGTTGGAGATTTGAGAGAGAGGAACTTTGCTTACAGTGTTGACGCTCGGCCAAGAGTGCCGGTTTTCCTACTTCGACAAGTCTGTCCCAAGTTTCACCCCATTTACAGTACAAGCAGGAGGGTTGAGCAGCTCCCCGGGCTGTGGTGGATGTAACGCGCATCTCAACTCGCTGCCAGTGATCCATTAATGATAAACGAGCAGCGAAAACTGAAACAATAATTCAGCCTTTAAGCACGATCCATTCAACTCTTTTTTGTTGTGCTGCTGCAGTTCTCCACCTGAACAGTAGGTGTCGGTAATGAGCGAACGGCACCGCTGAACGAGAACTGCGGCCCCGAAGATCCGTTTTTCCAATTAACGTCGCCACGCTGGCTTTATTTACGCCTTTTGAAGTGGATGGACCTGCTTGCAGACTTTTCATTCAGAATTAAAGTAAATTTTAGCTGTACGAAGATGTAATAGGCTAATGCGTCTAAACTGAACTGGCGCACGGCTGCTTTACGGACACAAAGCATCGTGAATAGTTCAGAATCTGCTAACCATTAAGAAAACCATTAACTGTTTAATTTGGTTTCGTGTTTGAGCCACGTCAGGCAAGTTTTCACTGTAAAAACTACTAAATGCTCATTTTGATATGGTTCTTTTAACATACCATAAATATTACAACTAATCTAATTGATTTAGGGCTGTAAACTAGCTCCATTTCACTGTTAACTAGTTATAAAGGATGCAACTGGGAAAAGTTTGTTTTGGTTTGGATAAAATTAGAGGTAATGTGCCTTTACTTGGTCAAGTTGTAAAATCCAGACCTTGCTTATACAGCTGCGTATATTTTTTGCCTCCAAGCTGCAAAATAAGTCAGAATGAACTGCAGTGCACAAAAAAATAAAAAATATATAAAATATAAAGACAACATCTAGCAATCCCGTTAACTAAATTAGCATATAATCTCCCCAATCTACGTTTAAATCAAAGTTCTCCAACAGGTGATCCTGTTAGTTTATTTTCAAAATGACCATTTTTCTCTGCCGGCTGCCGTAGCGTCGGGAAACCCCTTCGTATAATGTCTGGCACCATTGTGAAGCTTGGGGATTTTCCCTTTTAAATATAAGACTGGAATTCCCGATGACGTCACTCCAGACCAATAAAAAGGTCAGTTTCCAAACCTGAACTCTTGTAAACAAAACTAGCTAGTCGCCAGGGGATACGTTGTCAAATTTTAGCAAATATTTATAATTTTTAAGCTTTTGAGGCGGAGAATTTGAAAATACCTCATTGTGACTCATTTTGCCAGGACGGGTCACAGATGAGCAAAAATGCTGTAATACCATACCATACCAACTTTATTTATAAAGCACTTTATACACCAACAGGACCAAAGTGCTGTACACAATCATGAAATACAGTACAATCATAAAATAGAAAGGTCAAGTATAAAGTATAAAACAGTACTAAAGTAATTAAAATATTAACAATAAAACAAGGTGAAACATATCAGATTGTGCCAAAGGCCAAAGAAAAAAGATGGGTCTTAAGNATACAGCTGCAGATGGAGGATGAAGGACAGCAGTTCGACTGAGCAGACTCACCATGTTCTTCTCTGACACAGAGCAGAAGGTTCTGAGTAGGACCTGGACCACAGCCACATGGTTGTAGCGAGCTGCAACATGCAGACATGTGTCACCCACCTGGAGGAAAACAAACAAGGATTTTAAAATGAATTCTAAAATATACTGGCAACCAGTGTAAAGAAGCTAAAACAGGGGAAATATGGTCAAATTTTCGTGTACCTGTTAAAAGTCGTGCAGCAGCATTTTGAACCCTCTGAAGCTGGGAAATGCATGAATCACTGACACCTATATAAAGTGCATTACAGTAATCCAGCCGTGTGGTCACAAATGCATGGATTGCTGTTTCAAAGTGCTGTCTAGAAAGCATAGGTTTTACTTTGGCTAGCTGCCTTAAATGAAAAAAGCTGGATTTTACAACTGCTCTAATGTGAGCTTCCAGCTTAAGACCAGCATCCATCTTAACTCCTAAATTTGTAATAACTGGCTTAACATATTGAGCCAGGGAACAAGCATCGGACAGAGTGTCTTCACTGGAACTGCCAAAAAACACTACCTCTGTCTTATCTTCATTAAGTTTCAAGAAATTTAGGGCCATCCAGGCCTTCAAATCTTCCAGACATAAGAACAGAGACCGAAAAGAGGTGGAGTCTGCTTTCCTTAATGGTACATAAATCTGTGTGTCATCCGCATAACAATGAAAAGCAATCCCATATTTCCTAAAAATAGAGCCAAGAGGAAGGAGGTACAACAAGAAGAGAAGAGGGCCTAGAACTGAGCCCTGTGGGACACCACATGACAGTGGAACAGAGGAGGACCTATGGCCATCAAGACAGACACAGAAAGTACGCTTGGCCAAATAAGATTTAAACCAGTCTAGGGCTATATGACCAATGCCCACCCACTGTTCCAAACGGGAAAATAAAATTCTGTGATCAACTGTGTCAAAAGCAGCTGATAAATCCAACAACACCAAGACAACACAGTCACCAGAATCAGTTGCTAAAAATATATCATTAAAAACTTTTAAAAGAGCTGACTCTGTACTATGAAATGATTTAAAGCCGGACTGAAAAACCTCTAAAATATTATGTTCAATGAGATAGGCCATTAGCTGATTATAGACTACCTTCTCAAGAATTTTTGAAACGAAAGGCAGTTTAGAGATAGGTCTATAATAGCCATGCAGTGCCACTAGATGGCGAGAATGTCTACATTAGAGACAATATACGGAGAAAGATTCTCTCGAAACTCCTTTCCTTTCAGTTATTAACCATTTCAGCTCAATCAAAGAATAATGGTGACAAGATGAGGCTAAAGCAAGAAAGAAAATTAAAATAACCGCTCTATTGTTATTGTGCAAAGGCG
The DNA here is from genome assembly GCF_001649575.2 of Kryptolebias marmoratus. NCBI lineage: Eukaryota > Metazoa > Chordata > Actinopteri > Cyprinodontiformes > Rivulidae > Kryptolebias > Kryptolebias marmoratus. The sequence goes on along the minus strand of NC_051452.1, from coordinate 1,376,271 downwards.
GAGTGTTAATTCTTTGCCAGCTTTACCTAAAACCTTGGCAATAACTTTTAGATCCAACCCTGCATCTGTTAGCAAAATATATAAAAAACACTGGACGTTAACCTATTTCGATATTTGACTAGCTGGGGTCCTAGTCGACCTCAGCTTGTGCAAAAACTGATTTTACAGAGAAGCTAAAATCTGGCATGTTGGAAGCCGACAGTCATTCCTAACTCTTACTTCAAGCAGCAACAGATCACGCGAGATCTCGCAATATCACGTGAGATTGTACGTTATTTAGGGTTTGCCCAAAAACGGCGATAACTGCTGTGATTTCTTAACATCAGATGGTTTTCGTTTAAAACTCTGGAATGACAGGCAGCAAGTGATATGCATTCCTTTAATTCGTCATTGGCTAAAGCTATCATTTTTGGTGGTTGTACTTTTCTGGGTTGTAATTAATCCCAAGAGCTGGCATCTCTTGTGAGTTTTTTTTTAGTGTCAAATCTCCTGGCTTGATTTCTGTCTCTTTTTGTGACGTCTCTGTTGACTTTTCATCTTTTATGCAAGCCCAATGGTATTACTATCTTAAAATATCCTTGTTTGACAAATGAAACTGTTTTATGTTGTCCCGTTTTACACACTGAGCAGCTAATAAGATCAAATGGTAACCTGGTTGGGTTCTATTGTCGAAGAGGAGAGGTTTTGTTCGGAAGAGTGGCACTTAGAGGGGGGAAGAAGACATGGGTCTCTGGTTGACAGTGGAACTAAGGATTTTTGTGGTTTACCCTCCTAGTTCACTTCTTAAAAGCCAGCTGGAAAAGGAGAGACTAGTTCGACTGAACGCTCATGTCACTGTACTGAAAGGAAAATTAAATTCACTCCTCTAAATGTCTTTCCCAGATGACTATTGCTGCTGCCTTTTAGTTCAAGAGTAAAAACAAACCGGCTTGTTTTGCCGTTCACACCGTGCTGCACGTGACTCATTCCCCCCTCGGTTGGGGATTCAAAAGTCGGCACGACCCGTAATGTCACAATGACCATATTGTTGGGCAGCGTGTCGGGTTGAAAATGCCTAAAAGTCCTGGGTCAGTGCACCGGACTCGCACAGGAAAATGTCACGGCGGGGCGAAGTTTCCTGCAACACGCTGTACACACGAAAAAAAAAAAAAAAACTAAGAAGGAAAAAGCTTTTTATCCACGTCAGCTCCGGTTACAGCAGGATTACGCCCTTACGCCCTCGCTTCCAACATATAATTCTGCTCCGGCTGATCTAGTAACCATCGCAGAGGAGACACGGACATTCGAACGTCGGTTCACATCTCGGTGCCGTATCGTGGAGTTTTACCGGATACTCCGGTTTTCTTTTAACCGTTCAAAAACACGTCAGGTAGTAGGAGATTTTTTTTTTTTTTGGAGCTGACAGTAGCACAAGCACCATTAGAATCTTGTAGTTGAAGAAATTATTTTAAACTACGTCCAGCTGCTGATGAGAGATGCATCAACGCATTCTTAATAAAAACAAACGGTAGACGCCAAAAGGGACGGGTTTTACAAAGTGAAGACATTTTTAAAGTTTTGAATGCGTCGCGCTCATGGATGCCAGGGACGCATCGGAAAAAGGGAAAGTTTAGGTCTTTTGAAACGAGGTTATGTGGAGAGGTTACGAACAATTATTATCTTACCTGTTCCAGATTTAATAATAACCCGGATTGAAGAGCTAAACAGCTAGTCCAAGCGGGCCCAGTTCATCTAAATGCTACTTCATAAGCGTTTATATCGCAGTTTATTTCACATTACATTGTGGTTTACAAAGTTATCTGCAAGAGTAAACAGCTGCAGCTAGCTATAGCACTTCTGGTAAGCATTTTAATCACATTTCTATTGGAATGCCCACATAATTAGAAACAGACGCCGAGCTAAAAAGTTTATAAAACAACATTTGCACGAACTTCTGACATTTGGGTGCTTTAAAGATGGCAGCAATGCCCCAACTAGACCATCTGGTCAAAATTAAACTACGGTAGCTTCCCAAACTGAGGTACTGAAGTACACCGAGCTCAAAAAAAATTTAAAAAGTCAATCAAGACTTCTCTGTAATGAAGTGCAATTAGGGTATAAAACAGTAATAATAAGGAATGCCCACATAAATGTAAAATATGGATGCATTTAGCGTTAAAAAAGATTGGTGGAAGAGTTTAATATACATTCCTGGTTCCTATAGAAGAAAGAAACCTCGAGTCTTATTTGACTGTTTTGGTTTGGTACATTCAGATCTCTCCCAGCCAGCGCCGTGAGCCCCATGAGGCCTTTTTTGATACTTTCTCTAAGGTTGAGTAAACAAAGCTTTATTGAAAGCAGCCCACACACTAACGCATTCAAAAAAATAAAATAAAAAGTTCCTGAAAAAAGGTACCTGGCGGATGGATTACACATATTCTGTTCCATCCATCCCTGAAAAGAACATTTCTTTGCCGCCCGACGTCTATCCAAACGGCTCAGTGACGCCGCTAAGGTGTCCGTGGCTTTGCCCAGGGTAGAATATCTATTACCCCCGCCCCCACCTCCTTCTCCCCGCCTCCTTGTTTTTCTTGCCTGGCAGACGAATAAACGCTCAACGATCCGGGGGTTTTCACCTCTACTCTGATAAAGGTTATCTTAGCAATTTAGTGCTGGCGATATCGCATTATGGAGAGAGTTATGAGGCGGAAATCAAATTTTGCTCCCTGTGACTCGAAGGAGGAGGAGGAGGAGGATGAAAGGCGTACGGGACTGCGCGGTAATGTGATAGAAACCGGAGGGGGGGGATGGATGTGTCATGCATGCAAGGATGCAAGGCCTCCATTTTGGTCCGTCTGGTCCGCGCTTCAGTTTGGGGCGTTGCTTTTTTTTTTTTTTTTTTTTTGACGGATATTTTGGATCCTGCCGAGCAGTTTCCCCAAAGTGCCGCTTGCGACGGTTTGCTTCTGCTCTCATTCCTTCATTTTATTTTATTTTATTTTAAACCGTTAAACTCCCAAGACGGAGCAGCGAGAGGCGTCAGATGCGACTTTGGTCAAATATCGCGCCAAAAAATTAAATTCATTGCGTTTTGGATTGCACCAATCAAGAACGAAGACGCCATCGATAAGCACCGAAAGGCGAAGAGGGAACCATATTTACTTGGCCATCGTTCTCTATTTGGGTCATTTTTGTCCAGAACCAATGGACTGTAGGAGGGTATTCCTCTTCCTCCCCTCAACTGTAGCAAGAAAGATGAACGACCGTAACGATAGCGCCCAACAGGTAACGCCGATATCGCCGTGTGAAGAGTGACACCCCATCCCCCCCCNCAAGCAGGAAATTAGAGAAACATCACAATCAGGGCAGCCAAGAGGACCTACAAAGTGCGCCATTACATCACACCTCCTGTGTTTCTCAGATACATTATCACGTTATTATATTCACAGTTTACCCAGCTCCCTGGAAAGCAACGAGTTGCGGCGTAGCGAGGCTCTTTGTGCCAAAAAAGGTTGCCATGACGATGAGATTTCACCCTCTTTTCCACCCCCACCCCCCCTTTAGTTTCAGTATATTCCAGCTCTCTCCTCTCCTTCACGAACAATTATTGCAACGTTACCATCGTGAAACGTTTGCCTGAAGATATCTTTACTTTTGCTGCTAAGAAGTGACAAGGAGCGCGTTTTGGGAGGTCTGTGAAATGGGATTGTCAGGGGGGAAAAGAACGTAAAAAAGGTTGCTACTGCAAGGTTTGTTTTTTGCGAAACTTTTCAGGATTAAAACGGTATTTAGCGAAGCCGGGGAAGATTTTTATCCAACGCCAAATACAAGATGCATCGACATCGAAATACATCGATTGTCAAGATGCCACAAGGAAATGGCAAAACGCGACAAACAAACAAAACTGATATAATTTTCTTTTTTTTGACAGGGGTGTCAAACCCAGTGACGCAAGGGGGCCAAAATTAAAAATTTGGTCCCAGCCAAGGGCCAATCACGATCAATATTTATTAAAAATTACATAAATTAACTCGTTTTAGATGTATTATGTCAAATCATCCATATAGAAACATCAATTATGTTTTCCCAGTTACAGATTATACAGAATTTAGAGCAAACAGACTTTAATGAACACATAAATAGATCAAACTTCAAAAAGCTCATCATTAGCAGTCATTTCTTACGCCTCACTCAGCTTTTAAATCAATTTTTTAACATTAAAACAGACAAAAACCTGATCATACAGAAATTAAAACTATATATTGTTGGCTTCTAAGTCACTGTCAAGAGAAAACTTTACTAATTAGGCTCAGTTTTTTTTAAGCAAAATAAGAATCAGAGACTGGATCTGTCCCAGACTGGAGGGCCGGATGAAATGTTACAGAGGGCCGGATCTGGCCCGCGGGCCTTGAGTTTGACACGTGTGCCTTATGAAATACAGCTGTCTGAGCTGGTGTAGCCAGGGAATAAAAATGAAACCAAAGTTAAGGCTGTAATGAGCTGAAGCAGTGTCATTATTTCCTGAAGGTTTCCCCAAAAATGGTTCAGGAGCTGTTTTGGTCACAGATTGGAAGAATGCATGACTAAAACGACGACAACAACAAAAAATACTCGTAACAACCGTCTTGTCTCCTAAGAGGAGTCATCCAGTACGTTTTTCAGCCACTCTTCACCGTTCAAGCAGAGAGGCAGACATGAACACACACAGATGAGCTCGAGGTTTAACATATCACAACAGTGACCCCAGCTGGACAAGCGGAAACTTTCGAAGCACGAGAAGACGCTTCCTCTCTGCCTCGCTGCACCTCCTGCAGTGATCGCATCCCGGAGGGGGTGGGGGGAGGGCACGGGGACTTATCTACGGCGCAACAGCGTGGAAGAATTGGATGGAGAGTCCGGAATGCTGGACACGAAGACCGACGCGGCGCTTTTTCATGGGAAAACGCAAAAATAACTAATGCGAATTGGGGACTTTTCTCTGTTTGCAGCTTCCTCGGGGGGGTCATATTCTTAGAAAAGTTTCCCCGCCTCTTTAGGAGGAGTACGCTTCCGCTGACGTTGCATGCGCCGTGGCTAATGATGCTTAATAGACACGACTGTCCAGAGCGCAGGAAGAGCTCAAGAGTTCAAGTGACCGTAAAAGGAAACAAAGTGCCGATTCCCGAGTGGGCTGGGGACGAGATGTCTTCTGTTTGCTGAAGGGCAGGAAGTCTCGAGAGCAATAATCAGAGGGGCGATATGAGGGACTCGGTTTTTTTTAACGGCATCAAACACCGACGCTTAACAAGAAAGCTTGTGGCGGATTCGGAACTTTTTTGGGGGGTTTTAATTATATTTCTGCTGAAAAAGACAAACAAGACTCATTCCTTTAGCTGGCATTTCTGCAGCCCGTTAATGAGAGCCTCTTCTCCGGGCGTAGGCCAAACAGAATTAAGATAATCCACTGGAAAAAGTGCGAATAAGACCCCAAAAACAGCTCATAAATCCGGTATTTCAAACTGCGACGCCTGACTTGGTCTGGTAAATACATCGAAGCTTTATTGATCCTGCCGAGGCTGTAATTTGGAAAGATGCAAACCACGTTTTTCAGCTCGATACACTGTAAAAAGTGACTGAGTTGTAGCCAGTTTTGTGTCGGTCGAGACAGATTTCCGCGTCGGTCTAGAAAGCAAGGAGCGTTTAGACTTGTTAAAGAAAAGAGCCTCTCTAATCAAAGCTACGAGAGCAATCACTCGAGCCGTCACGTTCCCTGTGCATTCAGGTCCTTGTACGTGACGTGAGACGCCAAACTTCATTCCGTCGGATTCAGCTCCAATCAGACGCCGTCTTGATCCGGCGCTGTGGGCAATTATCTGTCCATTATCGGGCTCTCGTCTCGAAACTCGAGCACCGCCAGCTAATCAATAGCGGTGCTGCGTTAAGGCTAATCAGACCGGAACGGCGGAGCACGAGTAGGCCTCCTCCTCCTCGCGTCGTCCGCTTTCAAGTCCTGGGCGTTTTAAAATTCATTCTGCCCAAAAGCCGATCCGTTCTATGGAAGTGCAGAAAAGCTCAGAGTGGAGTCCCCGGCAGTCCGACACATTTGGACCCAGGGCCGTAGCTCCCACTGAGGACCCCGAGGTCCGGACCTCAGTATAAAAACATGAATCCAAACAAGGCTTTTGAACGGCGTGGTTCTCTGCGTAGCTCCACCAGTTTCCTGTAGGAGGCGCTGCAACTGTGTGCAGCTGCAGCCAAACTCAATGTCTACGAAGAAGAGCGCAGCTTTGCTACCTTACT